>NW_026623078.1:9466385-9771135 GCF_023065955.2 Ursus arctos
GAAAAAGGAGTGTGAAAGCAGGGTATTTATTTATTTATTTTTTATTTATTTATTTATTTATTTATAAGAGTGAGAGAGTTGGATGGAGGGGCAGGGGGAGAGAAACTCAAGCAGACTCCCCACTGAGCACAGAGCCCATTGGGGGGCTCTATCCCACAACCTACGAGATCATGACCTGAGCCAAAATCATGAGTCTGATACCTAATCAACTGAGCCACCCAGGTGCCCCAGCAAGGTTCTAATTTCATTGGATCAGGATTGGGTCATTTCTTAGATTTCCAAGTGGATACTGTGAATAGATAATTAAATTATACTGTTCTGATGTCCTGGTGAGAAGTTCAATTAAAGAACTTGGGCACTGTTGTATCATACCTATATTAGTATATACATGACCTTAGAAGCTATAGAAATGGATAAATTTATGTAAAGATTGGACGTAGATTTCAAAAAAGAGTTCTGAAAATCCAGTTATGGAACGCTGTGTATGTCAATATTTAAAGGTTAGAAATGGGAAGATCCAGCAAAGAAGATGAAAAACAAAAACAGTAAGGTAAGAAAGAAAAACATAAGATTGCAATGTTTTGGAGGGCAAGTATAAAAAGTGTTCAGAGAATGCAGAGTGGTCAAGTGGTCACTGCTTCTGAGAGGTTGTTAATTTAGCACTAAAAATTGGCATCAGTTTTGACTATGTGAGACCACTGAAAAGTTTGGCAGATACTGTTTCAGTGAAGAACTGGTGACAGTAGTCTGACTGAAATGAGCTCAAGAAAGAATAGGAATTTTTGCAGTGGTTATGAGGTAAAAGACACAATAGACCTTTTCTCTTTACATTATCAGTAAGACAAATTCAGACAAAATTGAAAGAATACTTTTGTGTTAGTCTGTGATGATTATATTTTCAATAGGCAATACTTTTTCCAAGTGAGTTGCTGACCTTTAGAGAAAAGAATGGTGTTCTGGCACTGGATGAAGGGGAAACTTGCAAGCAATGATATAAGAATGGGAAATGTCTCTTTCCCTTACTTGTACCATTTTCTAGCACTAGAAATTACGTGTAGAGGTGCAAGGATTATGAGTTAGAGTGAAGAGTTACCTCGTAAGAATTGCCTCGTAAGAGGTCAAGTATGGAAGACACTAGAGATGTTTTTGTGTGGATGAAACAAGTAGAGGTATTCAACTCACTCGTAGCCTGTGGGTGATTTTTAGTGAAGGAACTGTCTTTCTTGACATGTTTTTCCTTATTTTACCCAATCAAATCCATTTGCCTACTGCTTCCTCTTTTATCTCCTCAGTTTTCAAACCAATGCACAGTATGCCACTAAGCATTTAGTACTGATGTGCTGTGTGGAGGCTGAGACCACGGCCGCTGTCTTTTAACTCAAATAGTAAGTAATGACGAAAGCTAATTTCACTGAAAGGTAACACGTCAGTAATTGAATGTCATACTTATGGTAGAATTCAGTGTAAGCATTACTAGTTACTGACTTAGAAAGTTCATTTCTGCATATATATAATATATGTATTATATAATGTTATATATAAATGTATTATATATAATTTTATAATTATATATTATGTATGTATAGTATAAAATATTTGATTAAATATTTTTATATAATATGTAAAAATTATATACAAAATATATTATTATACATATTATGTTATCATATACATATTGGAAACCATGAGCATATATATTTTGTATACAATTTCATTGCCTGCATCCAGATATTGAGAAACAGTACAGAACGATGAGAGTTTTCTCATGAAACACTCATCTATGATTAAAGTCTAAGTTGTGTGAAATTAATGGTTTAGAATTTCTTCAAATTCAGAAATTTATTGAGGACTTTTTGCATGCCAGGCACTGTGCATTCACAACTCCATTTGAAGAACTCACAATCTAGTCTGGGATAAGTTATTTAAACTAAATATTTCAGTATCACTCACTAATATTTGTTTCAGAATTAAAGGAAAACAAGTCTAATCCAGGCTTCAGGGTTGTTGAGGAGTCATTCAATAGGCCGTGATAGCCAAACCAAATCCTTAAAAGATGAATGACCATTAGCGTCATCCTGGCCATTTGATATGCTTACAAGAAGGAAGGGAGGAAGGGATTCCTGTTGGAAATTAGAGCATGAAAAACGTCTTGGATCAGCTTTGATCATTTTATTTCCTAATTCCTTGGATGGCTCACTCTTGACATGACAAAATGAAGTTGAGCTCTTTAGCTCAGCATCCAATGTCCTATACTTTTGGGTGGCAGCTTATTTTTCTAAATTCTTCCACAAAGATATGTATAATCAAATTTACTTCCACTTGTAAGCTTTGTCTTTTCCTGTTCTTTGTGATTTTGCTTATCAGTAAATGAGTAAGGAACAATTTTGTCTTTGTTACTATATGTCTCCTTTCCACTAATCTTTAAAGTAAAGTGAGTCCCCAAACAACCAGAAGGACTCAGCCCACTGTGGTGTTTTTTATAAGCTTTACCCTTTGGCTGGATTACCTGGTTCCACACCCACCTCCACTGTTGTGCCACCACAGCTAAATTACTTGACCTCTCTGGCCTCAGGTTCCTAATTTATACAATAGAAATAATAAAATCTCTATCTCAGAGGGATTTTTTGAAGAATATATTAATTTTATTTTGAAAATTAAGTATGCTAGTAGGCATTGAATAAAATACATCAGAATTTCTATGAACGTTTGCAGCCATAATCTTCTCCCCTAACAGCTCTCGAATAGTTACTTCCACATAATAAGAAATAAGGTGTGACAGTTTATGTGTGCTAGATCAAGCTAGGTAGCTGACTTAGGAAGACTGGACAGTGCTTAAAGTCAGATAAACCTAGGTACATATCCAAGCTCTATCATTAACTGATTGTATGACCTTGGGTGTTATCATTAAACCTCGATGATTCAAAGTTGTTATCAAATTAAATGAATTTTTATAATGCTTTTGCCATTGTGATTCACAAATAATGGACACTTAATAAATAACCTTATTATGTCTTAATTGTATCACTAATAATAGTAGTAATAATTATTGTTAAATGATATAAACTAAAAGATAATTTGCATGTGAGGTTATAAGACACCCTTATATTTTAAGGTTTGAACATCAGCTTTAGGAGCTGAACTTTGAGAATTATTTTACCTCTCTGAGTATCAATTTTCTCTTCCTTGTCAGACTGTATATTCATGTTTCAACTATGTTTGAACATAGCCTTTTAATATGATTTCCCTTACTGTAGGAATTGGAAAGCCAAACACAAGATTTTACCAGATTGCCTAGTGGCTGGGATTCCAGATGCATTTTGGATCCAGTCAGTCAGATGCTGGTGGGAGAACTGGAGAATGTAAGCAAGGCACAGGCTTCGATGTTGCTCGCCATGCATGTCCTCTGTGCTGGCAACCATTTGGGCAGACAGGCATTGGGCTTTCCTGCAGAAGTGTTCTGTCACAGCCATCTCAAGTGCTGAAAGCAAGACATTTGCTATTCATTTCATGATGGTACTTACAAATAAACAAGGCATCATAGCTCTTCTTCTTGGTCAGCAGCTCATGTGAGAAACTATAAAAGCAGATTACTAGCTTACATTTGAGGTGGTGTTTTCTTGGAGCTGAGGTTTCAGAGGCATATTCTCAGTTCCCTACATCTTGAGTGTCACAGATTTACCATTTTCCTTGGCAGCGTGTTCTAAAGCATTATTTTGAAATCATTTTTGGAGGTAAAGCATAGAACAGTTTTTTTGAGTCCCACCAAAATTGTGTTTACTCTTCTTCTCTCCTTTCAGCTTAAGGCAGGTAGAATGTTTTAGGTTATTTGCACAAGAATCCTGTGGTGATAGTGATGGTGCTGGTGGTGGTTTTGAACACGATGACTGGCCTTCTAAGCTATTCTTTTCTTTTTTTTTAATACAACATTAATGAAGAAGAGGAAGATCAAAGCTGCTGCTTATTACACAGACAAAACATTCTTAGATCTTTGTATTAGGGAATGTTCAGGACATAGTTATTAGTCTACTTTGTTGAAAGGGCATTTTAAATTAAATGAATGAGTGCTAAGTGTAATAGAAAAAAGACTTCAGATAACTTTGATTTTGAATAAGCATATAAGAAAGGAGCATCATACAGGTCTGTTGAAGGACATTAGTGCTGGTTATTCATTTGCGTCCACAGAGCTCTGATGGTTTACAAACTGCTTCAGATGTTACAGACAGCATTCTGAAGGAAAGTCAAAGGTCTAGCACATTTTCTGTTATGTCTTTGCACTTGTATAAATTAAAGCTACCAAAATGCCTTTCATTTCTTTTTAATTTAAATTTGGTCAAAAGATGTACTCTAGCTGCAATTTTGTATAGTTCTATATCAAATCATATTTTCCAGGGAAATTACTATAAAACCCTAAAAATAGAAGTTTATAATAGAAAGTGCCAGTTTAATTCATGAAAACCCACGGAAGCACAATAATGTGAATTTCTTCAGTGAATTACACTCAGTGTATGGCAGATAAAAGTCTGCATAAAGGAAAGAAGTACTAAAGGAATGCATTGATTCTGGAAAAACCAACACACTGCTCCTATCACTTTCTGGCTACAGTAAAAATTATTTCGAGGGTTTTTATTAAATTGCATGTATTGTTCATAATTGTTGTTGTGGCTGAGAAAATAAAGACTGGTGAATGTCCAAAAATAAAGCAACCTAGACTATAGTTAAGTTGACAAAATCTATGGTATAATTGGATAGAGAACAGAACCTATTTTAAGGTCAAGCCTTCCAGTTTGAGATCAAAATTCCCTTTCTAGGTAAGTGTTTTTATTTATTTAAATATTTAAAATATCAGTTTCCATGAGTTCTCAGAAATAGGCAAATAATTTGTAGTTCCAATTTTTTTTTTTTTGTATAACATAAAAGCACAAAATTTGAATGTAGAAAATAAAGGAGCAGGTAGGGTTTTTTTTTTTTTTTTTTTTTTGGCTTAAGATTCTTCTTGTAATCTTGAAAATGGATGTTTAAAACAGTATTTATTTAAATGGATGATGTTTCTTTGTTTAAGTGTAAATGAAATTAGTTTCACTCTTAGGGCAAGAGAAAGGTTAACACAAATAGCAGAAAATACTGAATAGCACATTAACTCTAATTCTAATTGGATCAACTGGCTTGTTTCAATGTTAACTTTATAGTCAATGTTATTATTTTCCTGTGTCAGTGAAACATTTATTTTGCATCCATGTTTTTGCTAGAGAATGTTAATCTGGGTGATGTTCTGACCTGACTTATTACATTGTAACTTATTTAATTGGACCGAGTCTTTCTTATGTCACTTTTAGTGCCTGTGCTTAGTGGGTGATAGATGCCTGTTCAGCTGAGTACATGGATTTGCGATGTTGTAAACATTTAGCTTTATTACATGTTTTCTATCTTATTTAATTTAACTTTTTTTATTATTTTCATCAACATTCTTATTCTCTTCATTTCTTTTTTTGTTTTAGAATATCTCCATCCATCTTGCACCCACTTCTCAATCCTTTTGAGGGATTTTTGAGCAATTTTAATTAACCATATTTAATATGGTGCCTATAGAAATAAGACAATGGTCTGTCTAAAAGTACACAGTGCCGTAAACATTTATTTTAAAACATGGAAGCTCAAGTATGAAGCTCAGATCATATTATTGTAGGGACTGAGGCCAGGTACCATAGCCACGGTAGGATAAGTGGAGGCCAGGAACTTCCTCCACATGGAGATCACCTATAAACAATATTAGAAAATGAACAAGAGAGGATCTGGGTATGACACCTCCGTCTTCCAGGGTCACTTCAAATGGACCCCTTTTTGGCTTTCCACAAATTAATTCGCAAATCCTTTTCAGATTGTTTAATGAGATTACCTTATGTTATTTGTCTGGTCTCATCTTATAGCATCTGTCATATATTTATATTTATTATTATAATATTTATAAATTTCCCTTTCACATAGCTACTCATCTTATTATCTTATTATCTCCTTACAGAAGGATTATATACTTCTTCCCTTCAGAATGCAGATGTACCCATATAATTTGGATATGGTTCAATAAAATGTGATTAGAAATAATGTATATTACTCCCAGAAAAAGGCATTAAGACCCCAAATTGTGGTTCGCCATATTGCCTTTTTCTGTGTATGGTAAGCCATATAATGTCCCCAAATATGTTTCTTCTACTCTGTTTACTCTTATGGTCCCTGACATTGTTATATTCTGATCAGCAGTAGCTTGTCAGTTTATGTTTTGGACACATATGAAGAAGAAGGTCCTGTACAGATTAACGTAATTCCTAACTGCATTTTTCCTTGCTTGCATAATCTTCTCTTATGGAGCAGAGCCAACGGAGTAGCATGAGTGTTGCACATTTTATTGTTTGTCCTATGTTAAAATATTCCTATTGAACTTTTATCAAATAGTGTAGATACTTGAATTTACAAAAATCTTTTCGTTTTCATAACTCATGGAATTATTTTCCTTTTGATGGTAAACCTTGAGAGCACTTCTCAAGACAAGATAGCCAACATATGATAAAATATAATTGGCCTTTCATACATGTAAGTTTATTGAATTGAATAAGTCCATACCTTATACGCCAGGATGAAATTTCTATTATCATTCCAAAAAAGATACGATATCAAAGACTCAATAAAAATATCACTCTATGCAACAACAAAGAAATTGTAATATCCTCCTTGTAAAAAAGATGTACTATATTCCTCTGTTTACTTTTTTACATGCTCATGTAAACAAGAAAAAGCAAATCATATACATTAATTACCATAGCTTCTGTAAATATTTATATAGGAATGTGTTTATCAAAGATATTTGCTATTTTATGTGACCTTTAAAAAAAAAACCCTGTAGTTTGGATTTACAATTTTGTTTTAAAACATATCCATTTTTCTAAAGCTTTAAATGCTAGGGTCACATTTCTAAAACAGTCATTGTTTTGTTTTTAATGAAAATTTTGCGTTCTCTGTATGGGCATTCACGTGGATACACTTACATATACATGCATTCAGGTAAAAACGAATATTGTAATTAACTCCTCTGAAAATCTAAATGTAAATTTCACTGTAAATATATATTTGGAAGCATATGGAAGTTTTTTTTTCTTCTCTTGTTTTGTTTTCTTTCAAAACATTGACCTTGATAATTTATAACCACCAAAACCAGTAATTGGAGGAAATAGAAAAGGCCTCTGAGCTAATAGACTTATGAATACATGCTGTTGGAAATAGAATTCTCAAAAAAGTAACACCAGAAAAAAGCCCGAAGGTAGAATGAAAAGTGATACTACTGATAAATGGAAAATATCATTTACTTGGTCTCAGCAAAGTTAAAATATGTCCTTCTTAGCAAGTTTGAGATATATTCCTGCCCAAATTTCTCACAGAGTTTTCTAATGAGAAAATAGTGACTTGGAATGAAATCTTATTGGAAGAAACTCAATTTTATATACCAGAGGAACAAAATAAACTAGTACCAACATGATTAATTAGTTAATTTTAGCAGAACTGTAGCATTCAGATACTTACCTTCTTCAACTCCATGATTTTTTGCCTTAATGTGTTATAGAATAAGGATGAGGTGAAATTGGATGAACTACCCAGAGGTGATTGAACATTCTTTGACAGCTGTTACGTCTCAATAAACTTAATTGCATGTCCACTATACCCTATAAAAACATGAGACATACCATCTCCTTGCGTCATGGAAAGGTGAAAAGCTCAAATGCATGATTGTTTACATTTTTGCCATTAATAGATAAGGAAAACATAATGATACCCTCATTATGTGTATGATTCATAGTGGTTTTTAAAATTTTTCACTCTAGAAACACAGTTAATTTTTCCCACAGACAACAATTATTTTCCTTGTATTTAAATCTCTATAAACAAGTTCATTTTGGGACTTGTACAAGCCAGGGGTAGAGAAACATTTCCGTTAGTATAATAAAGTGTGTGTGGCATGCTGTAGGTGCATACAGACTTGTCAGGGTAAAACTTCTTGAGCTGGTTGTGGAATAGGGAATAATTGACTCAGAAATTAATTTTTTTAAATGTCCAAATTCAGCCCCTGACATGAGAACATCTTTTATTCAAATGATGACATGAAAAGTAAGATTCTCACTGGATTCAACAATTGTTTTTAACTGGAATGTTTAATCCATTAATATTGAATCTAATTATTAACCTGTTGGTTTTGATGAATATGTTTTCATTATGGGCTTTTTGTTGGTACTCTGTTTTTTTCTTCCCTTCGTGTGGATTGGAAAGGGAAGTCATGATCTTATGACCTCCAATAAAGTTTTGCTTCCAATAAAACCAACAGAAAACAGAATAGCCAAATAATCACTGGAAATCTGAGAGGGAACGATTTCATTCTTTATCAACCTGTCTGCCTCTTCAAAAAGATAGCAGTGCAAGATAATAGGATCTCCTCCTCCAAAGTGGAAAACCGTGTCATCTTTCACTTCCACCCAACCCAATATATATTCTGAGTTGCTAAAATGGAAACTGTGGTTCACACTGGGCTTGGGGGTGGGGGGAGAGGGATTTTAGATTTCATATGAGTAAGTGTTGAAATGAATAAGTCTGAATTTTAAATGAAATTAAAATGCCTTTTAAAAAATTATTTTGAAAAAATTCAAATGTACATAAATAATTTGAGAACATTGTAATACAACCACATTGCTGCTCATCTTCAATAATTATCAACATGTGGGTAATTTTATTTCATATACAAACCTGACCTCCCAATTATTTTCTCTCTTTTTGAATGTTTTAACACAATTCTAAGACTTCAATTTAATCTACAAATCTTCAGGACATATCTCTATGAGATAACAACACTTTTAAAAGACAAAACAATAATATACCTAAAAATTAAATAATAATTCCTTAATGTTATCTAATATCCAGTTCATCTTCAAAATTTCTCAACCAAACCATAAATAACTTTTTATCGAGGTTCTTTTTTTTGTTTGTTTTTTTGTGTGTTTTTTTTAAGCAGGGTAAAAATAAGATTACTATGTTGCATTTGGTCTGTATGTCTCTTAAATTTCTATTAAACCATACAGTTCCAAATACTCCCTTCTTTGTTTCTATTTATTTGTTAGGTAAATTGGGCATTGGGCTCTGTCTTGAGAATTTAGCACATTTTTCAATGTATGATGCTCCCTCTGTGGAATCTTTTCGCAGGTTTCTGTTGGTTCATAAGCTCCTCAGGAGCTTCCTGGATGTGATCTGAAACTGGCCTCCTTATACACAGAGAGCAAGGAGAGACAGAAGAAAGAGGCAAGGCACGCTAGCTGGGTAGGTGGCAGGTTTAATAAGCAAGGGAACTTATATACAAGACTTGTCTTGGGGGCCAACAAGTCAAGTGGATCACACAAGAATCATAAAAGTTTATATAATAGAGGCCTTAACTGAGCTCTGTGATGCATATCGGCCAGATGATCTCAGCACCATATCACCATCTTAAGGCTGTGTCCTTGGAGCAGCCTCTGGGGATGGGGAAGGCAAGCAGAACACACATTCCTAGGACAGGGAAGGGGGTGAGGAACCTCTAATTGACCTATCTAGCTCCCAAGTCAAACAGTGGTCATGCCCCTTGATGACTTCTCCCCACATTCCACCCCTCAGTGACCCGCTCCTACACTTTCATATGCACCCCTCCCCCCCAACCTTCTGCAGTGTGTCCTGAGCCCAAACAGGGGTTTCATGAGCAAAGAGGTAGCTCCTTTGGCTACTATCTAGCTGCATTGGAGGCAGATGCTACAACAAGAGAAAACACAGATTAAGACAGTGATTTTCAAAATCATTCACAACTTTTTCTATCAAGAGCCCCATGATCTGAACCACTGCTTTATTAAGTCTCGTATACTGTGGGTCAGATTACTCAGGGCATTCACTTGTGCCTCATGTGATTTAATAAAGGTGATACATTAGCAGACTTATGGATATGAACACACAGCACTCTGTTTAGATAACAGCATAGGTGTCTCCTTGTGAAGCAGTTATAACGTCCAAGGCTATCCTATTTTGGAGGACAGCTTTCCTCATCAGAAACATTTCAGTGTTCAGTAAGGACAGGTTTTGTTGGCCCTCCTTCAAGGCTTGTTGAGTGAATTTAGTAAAGGTTTCTATGTGTTCCATAATGTCCTCAAGGCCAATGGAGGAAACAAAGATGGCGGCCAAGTGATAATATCAGTGAAAGACAGAACACGTCAAACTGGCCTTGAGGAAAAGAGGATTGGCAGCCATTATTACGATAGGGCAGATTCTTCCCTGTGCCCAGGGAATGCCCAGGGGGTAACAGCCCAATCACCCAGGTAGAAGCTATGACCAAAGAATTGTATTCCACAACCATTGGTCTTCCTTTGGTGCTACCCAATAAATATGTGGGCAGTGTGACCAGTCAGTGTCAAATCAGTCACTACCCCTTAACATGACAGAAGGCCTACACAGCTTCAGTAGTATCCATCCCATTTTTGGGCTGAGTACTAGCCCTACTTTGTTCTTTAATGTACTGCGTTAAGATCTTCCAATCCATTCTTTGGAGTGGTGAGCTCCACCATGGCAATCCTGATGAGCTACTGAGGGGCAGCTGCTCACATACCCAACAGTTGGATTGATTTCTTTGTTGGGCATACTAGTTGCCCACTGTAAAAACACATTTCTGTCAGGTGCTCATTCCATGGCCAGATACCACAGGCACAGCAGAAGTCTAAGGCTGAAATGATGGATAGTAGAAACTTTTGTATGGGAAGGTCTTTTTCTTCTATAAGAATCACTTTTGTGGCCTGATATTTTAGATGTTAATGTGGCTGCAGCTTTAAGAATTTGACAAGGTTGTGCATACCAAACATGTTGGTTAGAAGAGGCAACACTCTCAGGCTTGAGGATATGGACTGGGGAAGGGATACGCTAAACAAAAACCCTCACCTTCTCTCTTTCCATGGCTTTTGTTCCATTCCATGCATTAGTGTGTTTCCAGCTTATAGTAAGACATTAGGATCCCAGCAGAGAAGTGTGTAGTTCTCCTTTACCCAAAGGTGCAAAGCAACTCGCCCATACTGGCATGATAACCCACTGCAAATTCTAGTAGATAACTCCTTTCCCAAGTGTGATGGGGCTTGGTGTTCTCAGCAGCATAGCACATTGATCCACAGTGAGAGGGCAATTGTTGTTTCTTGTGACTTCCAAACCTTAATAATATTGAGTGCCTTGGCAGGATTCCCTAGTTCAGCATATGGGACCACAGGCCCTACTGGTTGGCCATTCAAATGCTTTAAAGCCTGAGACAGTACTTTAGTTTACCTAGCCAAAGTGGTTTTACCTTTTAACAATTTAATTGGCTGCTTTAATATTCCATTTTTCCTTTTTACCAACCCTGCTGCTAGTGGAGATGGCACCTACATGACATTTCATGATTTTTGTTCAAACTTGCATATCATGACCTTTGAAATGTGACCCTTGATTACTGTCCACTCAGCAAGGATATCCATACATGGTACTCAGATTCTCTAATTCCCTAATGGTAGCACTTTGTTTAGGCCAGATCAGTGCCCACATGAACCAAAGCAAATTTTAGAACACTCACTCAGAGGGAAGGGGCCAATATAATCAATTTGCCAATCCCTCACAAGCTGGGAACTCCAGTAGATTGCCTCAGATTCCTTTGGCAACACCTTGGGCATTGTTTAGAACACACAGGATATGTTGTTACCCCATTAACCAAGTCATTATATTTCAAGGGCAAATCATCATTCTTGTAATATACTATCTCATCCGGCCTCTGTGGCCACTCTTCTATGCATTCAATCTGCTGTATTTATTGAAGAATCAGTTGTTAGGGCTCCTACCTGAACTAGGACATCCCTTCCTGATTGCTAGAAGGTGTCATGAACTGGGACATGAAAGACAGTGAAGACAGCCTGAGGTTCTTGCAGATAGACCCAAATGTCTTTCCACATATCCTGACACAACAAGGGCTAATTCATGAACACCCACTCCTTGGCTTCCCATTATCCAAGCCATAAGATTAATCTGTTAAGAATGGCTCAGCTGTCAGTTCAAAGGGTTAATTTTCTAGGACTCATGAGTGATCACCAGCCAGACAGCTTTGAGCTCAGTCTACTAGCTGCTGTGGTTTGTTCCTGTTTCCATCCATATGATGTCATTATTGCACTGAATAGTGACCACAGTCCTCTACTGGACCCATCTATATACCAGGCATCAGCAGGAATTTCCCTGTTCCCTCTCTGTAGGCTGCAAAGGATACCACAGAAACAAGGGTGGGGGCATGTTGGAGGATCTACATACTCTTCAGAGCCTAAAAGCACCCACATTTCTGGAGACAGTGGGCTGGTGGAAAGAGTGCTCGTTAGCTGTAACTAGGCATGCCTCTTAGTCAGTGGCGGTTTAAGCCATAGCAGAAGTGGATCACTGGAACATTTTTTCAACCCACCTCTTGACAGGCAGGGAAGGGCTGGTCCCAACATGCTATTCCTTAGTGAGGGGCTCCACCTGGAGGAATGTTGTATACACTGTAGAAGCTGTTCTATGGGGACATAATAGGTTCTGTCCCCTTCCAGAGCTGAGACCAAAAGCCTAGGGATAATCTCCTTCTCTTGTTTCTGCCACATGGCAAGCCCATAACGTCTGGAGTCAAAGACACCTCTAACTCAAATGACAGTCCTGTGTGGGGGATGCCAGAATTTTAACCTGCTTGTTGCATAACTCATTCCCACATGTGCCCTTTCTTTACCAGATGATATAAGACATTAAGGCACTGTACCAAATAGGAAATAAAAGTCCTCCCAACCCCCAAATCCTGTAAAGTCTTGTATCTTTTTCACATTCTTAAGGGCTAGGTAGTCTTACACCCTATCAGTCACAGCTTCTGGGACAACATAAATCTTACCTTACCAGACAACTCCCCAAAACTTTATGATGATGCCTAGTCCTTGAATTTTTTGTGGGTTTATTGCCCATGCTCTCCCTTGCCAATGTTCCAGCAAAGCTTGCAGGCTGTCCTGCAGCAGAAACAAGTTTTCACACGTTAACATTATATATCATCCCCTGATATATGGTGGGGCTGTGCAGGTAACCTTAAGGGAGCACTTGAAAGTCTACCGTTGCCCTTCCCACATGAAGCTAAATCGATCTCGTGACTCAGTGGCCAGGGATATACTGAGAAAAGCATTTGCTAAATTTGGCCTGGCATGGTACACTCCTAGGACCATGACCAAGGTATCTAAGATCGTGACATTGCTGGGCCCAGCTGCATGGATGGCAGCACTACCTGCTTCCACCCATGGTAGGCAACTGTCATCATGAGCTATTGGGCTTTTTTACTGGTCATATTGGGCTGTTGAAAGCATTAGGGGAAGGGCATACAACACCCACTCAGTGTAGCTCTTGGACGGTTTCTCCTATTTCCTTATGCCACTTGCTCAATTTATATCATTTGGTGGTTACTATTCTTCATGGGGGTGGTAGACTTACCAGTTCCCCTAAGCACTGGTTTGATTATTCTAATCCAGAGGCAGAATTCAGCAACAGAGATTTGTACTTTGACCTTGCAGGAGATCAATGCCCTGTATGTTCTCTGGTATTGGACAGATAAATATCTCATATTCAGAGGGGAAAATGCCCAATTTCCAGTGTCAAAAACACCCTCCTGGACATAACTGTTTGCCCTCTGTAACTGTCAGTGGCACTAAGGGGACAGGAAACTTCTGAGGGTTACCATGTACATCCAGCTTCAGTGTCCTCCAGGCTGTTACCTGCTGTTTATTTCTGGGGGACCAGCCAATAGTAAGTTCAACATGGGATCTCCAACTGCCTCCAGTGGCTCTCATCTGGAGGCAATCTTGGCCTGCATCCTATACCCAGGTGTGGGAAGCACCCACCCCAAATAGGATCATATCCCTGAGGCCTCTGCTGGAAAAGGTGGAGACATCAAGGATGGTAGGGGCAGATAAGGCAGGTCTGAACTGTTGTTTAGGCTTCAAGACTTTCCACAAGCAGACCAACACAATATTGGGTTGTTAGTCTGTCTGTTCACATTTGCTTCTGGGTTACTTTTAGTGGATCTTTTATAGCCAATTGGGATAGGCTTTTTGGCTTCTTGAGTTCCCTCTCTGTCTGGGGTCTTTCCCATAGCCTGTACTCATTCCTGGGATTTGTCAGTTTCCTCCAGATCAATAATAGACTGTCCAACATCATATGTCTTTTTCCATGACTGGGCTCAACATAGAGATCAACGTCCAATACCAATTGCTGGAGGCAAACTGGAGTATCTTGGTTTTTATTCCTTGGTTTGAATGTGACCAATGCATTCAAAGACAGAAGAATAGATGTCCTGTCTCATTCCCATCTCCCTAAGAATTTGTTGTACCTCCTTTATAGATTTCCATGGTCCTATATGTCCAAGGAGATCCCCTCATTGGGTCAAGACTCCCTGCAGGGCAGAATGATCCTATTTATAAGGGAGTGAATGCCTTGAACCCCCAGGCACCAGACAGGTGCTGCTGGAGGGCAGTATGTGTAGTGATATTGCTCATTTTCTCTGCTTTCCACCTAGTCAGAGAAATGTCATTGCACCCCCACCCCCAATCCCATAACCACACTAACCATGCCTGGATACTTTCTCTGACCTTTTGGTTAGAACTTGATGGGTATGTCAATAAGTTCAACAGGCATATATTCTCACCATGAATGATTCCTGAACTGGGGGTTACCCAACTGGCTAGGGTTGTTGCTGTGCTTTCTGCTTTCCTTCGTAATAAGCATCAGACAACATGGGTGCTTCATCCATTTCACTGTCAATCACCATAACAGCTTCCTCTTTGCTGTCCTCATTTTTCCAGGAACTCCACTGGTTAGCATCCCAATCAGGTTTTGTTACAAGCACTCAGACCTTAATCTGAGGCAGCTTGTGCCCTCAGCTTTGTAAAATGGCACCTTAAAGTCTTCACCTCTCCCAGCTTGTTTGTTAGCCCCAAAGCTAGCAGAGTAGTGGACACCCACACATCCTCCTATAACCTCGGCTCTTCTTTCAGCTTTCTAGCTTGAGTTTCAACCTTTACTTGTACATTGTTGGCCAGTGGAACTGCCCATGGTAGAGACCAGCCCACTGCAACAGCCATTCATGTTCATTCTTTGCCAAAGTGTATTATAAACAATTCCCCAAACAAACACATTAAACCAGCCAACATTTTCAGGACATCCCTGTACTAATGCAGCAGTCCACAAACATCTAACATATAGGTCACCACTCCCCCCACACAGAGTCAATTGTTGGTTCTTAACCTCCTAGGATGCTTCTCAGGTATGATGAGAAGCTGTTCTCCATCTATGTGGAGGGCATGGAGAGATAAAAGAAAGAAGCAGGCCACAGCAGGTTGGTGGGTGACAGTTTAAATAAGCAAGGGAACTTGCATATGAGGCTTGTCTTGGGTGACTTCAAGAGGAGTGTACCTCTGCACCTGCCCACCAACTCTTAAAAGTTATTTAGAGGCCTCAACTGAGTTCAATCACATGTACTGTCCAGATGGTTTCAACACATCACTCTCTCAAGGCTATGTCCTTGGAACAGCCTCTGGGAGTGGGGCAGGCAAGAGGAACCCACATTCCAAAGATAAGGGAGTCTCCAATTGCCCAGGTACAGCTCATGAGTCAACCAGTCACATCTTCCCCCAGTGCCCCCTCCCTTATTTGCAAGTTGGTAGTTAGATCTAGAGGATTGACAAGAAGTTTTCAAAGGTGATGTGTTGCTCTCACAGCATCATACCAGAAACCCTATAATTTCTAGTAATGTTTAAATTAGTCACATGACTCAATTTGGGGCATGACAGGATATCTTGCCACAGATCACGATTCCAGCTGAGAGCTCTTAGAAAATCTAAATGATTTTAAAATAAATAAATAAATAAATAAATAAATAAATAAATAAATAATCTGTTTAAATGTACCTAAGATCTACTGAGATTTCCTGAAACAGGCCAGAGCAGGATGTCAAGGCTGTAGCAATGCGGTCACAAGGAGAGACAAGTTGGCAATCTGCAGCTACTTTTGTCTAGAAGCCATTTTCCAATTTAGGGAAACAGAAACAAGGCCAGTTTTCTTTCAAAGAAATTTGCTTTTGGGGGCGCCTGGTGGCTCAGTTGTTAAGCATCTGCCTTCAGCTCAGGGTGTGATCCCAGGGTCCTGGGATCAAGCCCCACATTGGGGTCCCTGCTCTTCCTCTTCCACTCCCCCTGCCTCTATTCCCTCTCTCACTGGCTGTCTCTCTCTGTCAAATAAATAAATAAAATCTTTAAAAAAATTTTGCTTTTGGAGGTGATGGATATGTGCATTACTCTGTTTGTGGTGATGGTATCACAGGTGTATGCATATTTCTATACTTACCAAACTGTATGCATTAAATATGTACAACTTTTTATGTATTAAGTATACTTCAATAAAGCTGGAAAACAGCACACATTGTATTCTACTTTATAAGAGGAAAGATAGAAAGACAGAGAAAGAAGGAAAGAAGGAAAGAAAGAGAAGAAAGAGAAAAGAAGAAAGAAAGAAAGAAAGAAAGAAAGAAAGAAAGAAAGAAAGAAAAAATGAAAGGAAGAAAGAAAAAGAAAGGAAGAAAGGAAGTAAAGGGAAGAGCAGGAGAGGGGAGGAGAGGGGAGGGGAAAAAAAGAAAAAACCCCGCCAGATTCTGAAGTGGTGTAGTATAGCATGCTAAGAAGCAAACATTAATCTTCTGAAGATCGCAGCTCTGTTTCTTCAGCACGGTAGTAAGAAACAGGAATCAAACTTCAGAACCTACCTAGGTGAAGGACAGTTCTGCACACATCATCATGTCATTTGGAAGTTGTGGTGGGTTGTACCCTCGTTTCAGGACAGCACCAGAATAGACAGAAACAGCACATTTGCAACACAGCCCTGCATGATTGGTCAAGTCATCCATCTCCACCAGAGGATCAGCTTTCACAGAGGAAGATAGTACCATCTTTAACTTTACTTACACAAGTAGCTGGCAACCACTCAGTTGCTACACATATAAATAATATGAACCATATTAAAATGCAAAAACAAATTAAAACACAGAAACCAAATTAAAATGGACCCAAAGCTAATACAGATATGGTGTTACCAACAAAGACATGGACAGAAAATAGATGGAAAAATGTATGAAAGAATGGCTAAATTCACCAGAGAATTAGAATTTGTAAAAATTCCGAATGAAAATTATAACAAATATAAAGTAACTGAAATTATGAACTCAGTAAGTGAATTTAACAGTAGACGTAAGAGAATAGACCACTTGGAAAGTATTATTATTTAAATCATGGAAAAATGAACAGGAAATCAAAATGTTTTTGGAAAAATAAATCTGGAAGGAGGCAATGCCAGCTGACATGCACTGAGAGAAATATCAATGACAATGCTTCAGGTGGAAGAAAAATGATTGCAATTTGAGCACAGAAATACATAAAGAAATAGAGAATATGTGTTAAATTAAAGCAATTATGAGATAGTTATGCAAATTGTGGGGGGTAATTAGGATTGAAATGTTCTAAGATTGAATATATTTAGGAAAGTTAGATACTATATAATTTATAGGAAAGACTTTTTTTTTTAAAGATTTTATTTATTTATTCAACAGGGTAGAGACAGCCAGCGAGAGAGGGAACACAAGCAGGGGGAGTGGGAGAGGAAGAAGCAGGCTCATAGCAGAGGAGCCTGATGTGGGGCTCGATCCCATCACGCCGGGATCACGCCCTGAGCCGAAGGCAGACGCTCAACCGCTGTGCCACCCAGGCGCCCCGGAAAGACTTTTTTTTTAAGATATGGAAGCTCAGAGCAAAATCCTGTTCCAGAAGATTAATTTTTAAATTAATATATCTATTTATTCATCATTTGTATCATTCCCAAAAGGACTTGGGATTCTCAGAAAACATATTTAAAATGCACAGACTGAAAAAAAATGATGCTTACCTGGCATTGCTCTTTACCACAGTGGTAATCAATGTCTTGCAACAGGCCGTGTAAAAATGTATCAGAAGTGTCTAACATACTATTATTATACCTACTGTGTTCATTTACTGCTCCACAATACCTAAGTTGTGCAGAATTTATATTTGAGGGGAAAAAAGTGGATATTTTTCCACATCTGTTCAATTATTTTGAAATCAATAAAATACAAACAGCTTATGCCATATCCCTTTCTCACTTCTAGAAATCCAACCACCTCCTTATCTATATTACTGAAGAAGATAGAGGTCAGGGTAGAATGAGATGAAATGAGGGATGGGGACCAATGGCTCTAGATGGCATGTGTTGTCTTTGATTAATCATGGTATCAGCCTTCCAGGAGTTTATACATCTGTCCATTCACTTCTCTAGCCCTTGATAACTAAAAATAATCAATTACCTCATTTAATCTACAAAATAAGCCTTTATGGTAAGTATGAAAGTTAGTAATATCATTAACACTAAAAGAAGAAATATGAGAGAATGAACAAGAAGTTAAATTGATTTGGGGCGCCTGGGTAGTGCAGTCATTGAGCGTCTGCCTTCGGCTCAGGGCGTGATCCTGGCGTTCTGGGATCAAGCCCCACATCAGGCTCCTCCGCTGGGAGCCTGCTTCTTCTCCCACTCCCCCTGCTTGTGTTCCCTCTCTCGCTGGCTGTCTCTCTGTCAAATGAATAAATAAAATCTTAAAAAAAAAAAAAAGAAGAAGTTAAATTGATTTGACCAACAGCAATATGCTCACCGGGTCCTGACTGCCCAGTCAGCGCTTCCATTACTGCAGATCAAGGACAATCTCACTCTTTACCTCTCACATGTACACACATGGACCAACAACACAGTGGCAACCAACTTATCTACCTTGCATGACTTTAGTTAATAAAGGTGTGGAGAGAAAAACATGATAATTTTCTACACTTTTCTCTCCCCACGTTTCCCCTTTCTGATCATTTTTGTCTCTCATTTCTCTTCCTGGGAGTGGTCCTCAAGAACACTTCTTTGGATGTCTCGCCATTGAACCCTCCTTTAGCCCAAGTGTTCTGAGCCCTGAAAGATTACAGACTGATGGAATGTTTAGAATTAGGCCTGATGACCTTGACTTGTCAGATGCAGGATTTGGATGGCCATAGGAAACAAGGCAGTGATGATAGGCTCCTAGCGAGTTCATGAGCTCTCTGGAGCCACCGCCAGCTTTCAAGCTGTGATCAGCCAGGATTCTACAGGGAAGACTACTGGTGAAGTGGCTTTTCTTAAGGACTTGAATGTTACCTGTATTGATCATCTCAGATTTAGATCATGCATCCTTACCTGCAGCTGTGGTGTGCTACCCAGGCCACCTCACTTTCCCTAAGTTCTGTCAGCATCCCCAGCAACTTCTTTGCCTCTGTATCCCTGTAGTCTTTCCAACACAGCACTCAAAGCAAGTGATCAGTTTTGTGGAAGAAGCAATATATTTGTCTGTCTTGTTTTTGAGCTCTTCCTGGCTTCAAAGCAAAAAGAATACAACAACATCGACAAAATAGAAAGTAATTATAGTGATGGTGGACTGGTCATCACTCTTCAACTTTGAAGCATCATTTCTGAAACTCCTGGCAACATATTTCCTCATACAGCTTACACATGGTTTCCTGTTTCAAGTTTTTGTTTATCTCAACATATTTCCCATAACCTGCAACATAGGTTGTTTGCACATACACTCTCTTTTTGCTGAGAGTTCAACCTTTATACACTTCATAAACCAATGACACAGTTAACTTTGTCAACTGACTGCTGGGATTGATTGGGAGTACAGCAGAGTCTAAGGAATCCCATGACTGAAGTCCTGGTGAACCACATGCACTGTCATGTCTTTGTGGTTTTATTCAGGTTCTTCCTACTAGATCAAATATGCTTCTTCTGGTCTCTAATCCATCAAAATCCTTCCGACCCTTCAAACAAGACCCCTTTTCCTAATAATGATGAACATTTCCCTTCTTTGGTTTTTCTTAACATTCATTTCATAGTTTTGTAAATGTCTGTCTCCCTGGATTGATAGATCCCTGAAGGAGGCGGGCTCCTCTCTTAATCAGTTAGACTAGGTCCTCATCAATCTCATTGCAGATGGGGCACATGAGTGGCTCCAATGGTTAAGCATCTGCCTTCAGTTCAGGTCATGATGTCAGGGTCCTGAGATCAAGCCCTGTATCGGGGTCCTGGCTCAGCAAGGAGTCTGCTTCTTCCCTTCCCTCTGCCTTTCTCCCCTGCTCATTTTCTCTCTCCCTCTCTCTCTGTCTCAACTGAATAAATAAATTAAAAAAATCTTTTTAAAAACATCATTGCAGTTGTTTTCCTGCCTCTCCAATCTATGCCTACAAAATGTTTTGTAAAACACATGTGACCATGCCAGACCTTACTTAAAATCTTAGAATTGCTCTCCAGTGCTGAAAGGAGAGTATCTAACTTCCTCATGCCTCAAGGGACTCACAGGGAGGTCAAGACAAGGTACAGACACAGAGAGACAGAACCTGGGACATATACCTTATTAGGGTGCATGAGTGAAGTGCTTTGGGGTTCTTTGGGTAAGGTCTTATTGGTCAATTCAAACCAAAATGAGCAGGATTTTGGTAAGTTCTATGGGTTCTTATCTGGGAAGTCAGGGGGACTTTGATCACAGGGCTGTGGGGAAGTCATATCAGGAATCTTCCTTTGCTTGTGACATTGTGGGCTGCTGTCCAGGGCATGTGTTTGCATGGGGGATGAGAGGCAGGGCTAGTGTCAGTTAAAGATCCCTGCAGGACACTTGGCCAACTAAATGCTGGAGGAGCAATACTATGGACTATCTTAGCTAAACTCTTCTCAATGACACATGAACAAAATTATTCTTTTTGTAGGAAAATAACAGCAGTTGAATTTCAACTAAATATTAAATTATCCCTTTTGCACAATTTGGTGAAATTCCTCTCACACTGTGGCTTGAAATTCTTAATTCTCTTCCTAATCTGTCAGTGAATTCCCAGATGGTTGTGAACCAGTCACTTTGGTTGTCCTGGTTACTTTTCATTATCTATGAAATGAAGGGTTTTGACTGGATATTGATGAGATTCTAATATTCCACTTTTAGGGACTTTGACTAAATACTTGGGGTATATTCAATCTTAGGGTAAGGGAAATAAAGAGAGAAAGATACTAATTATGGCAGGGAATTAAAATTATAGAAATTTAAAATTATAGAAAGATAAATGGTAGATATGAATAGGTGATGACAGATGATAGATTTCATAATAGGTTAACATTTTTTTAGATGATTTCGACTTATGTGTTTTCTCTTTATTTGGAGAGCTGTAACTCAGCCACGTAATGAAACAGAAAAAAAATATTGCGCTTGATGAATGTAGACAATCTAATTGTGAAATAACAATGACCTTCCAATCTCAACTTTAGAAGCTTAATTTTAGAATCCCACATAGATATTGCTATTCATACAAAAAGAGAAAACCGTATTTTAAGCTCTCAAGAATTTTTTCTAAGATGACTTCTATAATCTAAAATTTAACCAGGAGTAAGATATATTAAGACTTTTCTAATTGTTTTCCCTTTTTTTCTAGAAACATATTTATTATGCAATCAAAAAAAGTTTCATACAACCTATCAGTTTCTGATGGAGATGTAGTAAACACTCTATAATCCATGGCACTGAGAATTAGAAATTACATGGAACAGTAACTGTTATTGGTGTTCAGAAAGTATTTTAGAAATTGTCACTGTTGCATAATAATGTTGCATTTTGTCTTTCAAACAAATATTATTTCAAACAAATATTATTTTGGGAGAGCAGAAATTATTCTAGTTTTGCTAACGATCGATGCACTGCACTTGGTAAGTCACAGACCAAGTCTCAGTGTCCTCTGACTGTAAAGTGGGATTTGTATGCAAATTAAATTAGATGTGAAAAGCTCCAAGGACAATGCCTAATGCATAGATTTGTAGACATAATTTTATTACCATGTTGTCAAAACCCAGAGAGTTTCAATAAATTGACTAAAAGGGCAGCATTTTAGTAGTGGAATTATCCTCAGAATTTACATCACTGGCTGTAAATTCACTTCTTTTTGCCCATAATTACTCTCCTGGTCACAAGACAACTGAGAGAGGAGAAGGCAAAGCATACACATCATTGAGAGAAAGGAGAAAAGAGAGGAAAAGAAAGAATGTAAATATGGGTTATCTACAAAACTGGCAACTACTGAGAATAGAATAGAGTACAGGTAATGAAAGACCATAACAAATGGGCAGGAATGATTGTGGAATATGAATCTTATCTATAAAAAATAGTTTCCATTGGTTTTACAGGTTTTACAGCATGCTCAAGTACTGACTACTGTCACTATAGAAGACCTCACATTGTAACAAGGCTCGTTACCAGAACCATGTGAAAGCAGTTGTCTTCCAGATTATCCTGATTGGGATGTCAGCACACTGGTCCCTTGCAGCCTCTCAGCACCCAGAACCTCTCTCCAGACACCTGCCTGCCAGTTCAGCTTGGACAGACTCATTCCAGAAACACTAGAATCTACCTAGCCCTAGATGCCATTGCTAATTCTTTTTAGGATCCTAACTTTTTGGGATGTTCGTTTGTATGTTTGCCAGGGTTTATCGGTTTGCAGAATGTATGAGTACCTTGAACATTCCCAGATTTATTGGAAAAGTTCACAATACAAGATATGAAATTTGTCTTCTGCATGTAGCAACAAGGAGATCAAAGATGAGTTTTCAAAGTTTTTTTTTCCTCAACAATATATGTAATGTCAGATTGCATTGTGTAGAGTGCCCTGTAAGAATTTCACCAAAGTTGGCTCACAAACTGCCACCTAGAGAGAGCCAATTTGCATAAATTAAATGATGAACATAAAGAAACAGGAAAATTCTGGAAGAAGATAAGAAAACCAGTAAATGATATTCTTGGAGTTTAATTTAATAAATTCTTAAACCAATGCATGCTTTAACATTCTAGATCTTTCAGGAATCTATGCACTTTTTAAAAGGAGTTACTATACTCCTTTTGAGACAGAACAAAAGTAAAATATTTAAATTCATTTTATAACATTAATAGTGTATTACGGTTTTGCAGTTGACTAAATCATAAATGTACACTAATGTGGGTAAAAATCCAACATCTTCTAGTAATATCCTTGTTTTGAGTTTAGGTATCAGATAATACATTTCAGAGGATGTTTGTCAAAAGTCACTAATAAGAAAGGTACCAAGTACATTGCTTTTCAAAAAAATGCTTTAAATTCCTTAATTTATTAAGAAGAAACTATTATAATAGCATCATATCTTGGGAGTTTCCATTTATACCAACTGTTTATGAAAGTGATTTTATTGAAGAAAAGGATTTCCTTTGATCCAAATATGTTCTACCTTCTTTTGTGACTAATTGATTCTCTAGTTAATTTAATTCAAACACCTATAAAATGACTTTATTAATGTCCAAAAATTGAAATGTATGTCAATTAAGAAGGAACTCACTGAACTTACATAATGAATTTCTGATAATCTAAAATTATTGTGATGTACTTTAGAATCTTCAGAGTTCTATAAACAATGTTCATTTAGAAATCAGTAACAAATTGACTAAACATCTCTTGCAAACTCTGGACTGGGTGCTATGTCAGGTTACATAAAGAGTGGCATGCTACACTGCCACTTTAATGCTTCATGCAGGGCCACAGTCCTAACACACCCCCACACAAACACCCAAACCACCAATTCAAAAACTACAAAAATCAAATAGCGAAACAGTCAATGAGAGGTGAATCCATAGATTTTGTCCAGCAGGGAGTCTGGAAGGTTGAATTTTAAATATGTTAGAATAAAACATTTTCTTTTAAAAAGCAAGTTGCTTCTAGGGAAATGAAGCATCAGCTAATGTTGACAAAGGCCATCTTTCTCTAAAACTATGGCTCTAAATGTTTTGGGAAAGCAGTGTGAATATATTCATTGGAGCTAAGACTCCTCTAGTGAGAAAGGGGATCAAAACCCTTATTCATTCTGCTGCAAAGTTCAGACTTGTTCGAAGGACTCACGGATTTATGTGGTCCTGACTGAAGTCATCTGGCACTGGAGTGCACCTTTATACTAAAAGAGAAATTCTCTTCAGAAGTTTTTTTCTTTTTTTTAATTTTAAACAAGTGTCCTGGACTTAGTATCTGATCCTCACCTTATAGAAAGTTTGGCTAAAGGTTGCTCACAAGATGTGGTGGGCCCCAGGAACACCTGACTAGCTATTGTGGCCCCACGGGGTGTCAGGGAGGGGATGAAATATCAGGGAGGAAATGGACGGAGAGGGGACGAGGTGTTAAGGATGGAGGGGATGACTCTGTGTATGTTTGTGTGAGAGGGGTATTTGTTAAAGAAAGAAAGCAAAGCATAAAAAAAAAAAAAACACTGTTATTGTAAATCTGGGTCAGTTTTTCCCCAGACAACACTGTGCACTCTAGAATTGTGAAGTTCTCCAGAATTATGAGAAATCACATGATGTTTGGGCTCCTTTCATGGGGAGAGCAGCAAAAACAGAAGAATGCAGATTTTCAGACTTTCCAGGTTTCAGTTCATCCCAGACCCACTTCCAGTATTGGTGAAAATAGCAAGGCAATGTGTCCTGGAACTTCAGCACCAAGAGCAGTTGTTAGCCTCAGGGGTAAGCCTGAGTTCTGACTCAGAGGACAAGCTACAGGGCATGTGTAGTAACACTGGGTTGAGTGGTTTTAGAATCTTTTTATAATGTCCCAAAAGGGCTCTAGGAGAAGAGCAATGAATCAGAATATTAAATAAAATCCAACCTTATTTCTTATATCAGTCTGGTGAGATGCCACATATTTATTACACATATGAACTAATGTATAGTAGCCTTTAGGAATTAAAATTAAGTTGCTTAGTTTGCCTAAATAGTTGGCCTAAGATGGAATTAAGTTGAAAATCAATCCAATAAAATAAATTTTCTGAGAGTATATTTGTATTCACCATGGAGAGAAGAGAGAGAGCTGAGGCATGGAGACAGTAAGGTATCAGTCACACTCAGGTATATGTCACAGGTAAGTGGGTGGCAGTAAGATATGCTGGATCCTTGTTCTATCATTTGTATATAATAAATTTAAGGGCATACAAATGAATACTGAATTAAGGCAGTGTCACAACGAAAGGTCCTCTTTAAGACATGTCGTCTAGCTAGTAATACATAAAATTGTAATGGGGAGATACAAAAGCTTTAATGATAATACTGTACTCCTCTTAAGTTTATGTTACAGCATTGTTATTATTTTTTATGCCTCTATTGACAATAGTGATACTAGCAAAAAATAAGGAAGCAGCCCTGCCAGGGATCAGCTGAAAGCCGCTCTGGCTCTTGCAACTATCCCACGGTGTTCTGTTGTCAAACTCAAGTGATTTCATATATCACATTGGACAAGAGCATCCTGTGACTGTCATAGTGTGAGGGGGGAAAAAAGAATGCTTTATGGACAAATCTGAGCTCAGATAAAAATGAAAAATATGTAAGCCAGAAAACACCCTGAACACCCCTCTTCCAGCTAATATAAGCACCTGCTACTACTTTACCAAGTACAGCTTTAATTTTGCTCAATGCCTCCTGCCTCCTGGATTACAATTACATAGATACTTTATTATAGAAATGCCCCTATTCACAGCCTCCAATCTAGAGCAAAATCATGAATCCTTGAATCTTCCCTCCAATCGTCTAACTTCAAGTCCAAATCCTACCACAAGACCTTCCAAACACCCTCTTATTGAGGTGGTCCATAATCCCTCATTCATTGGACTCTCCTTCGTTGCAAAAATTACCAATGAACCTGTTCAGCTCAGGTGTGAACACCTGTGAGCACCAAAGATCCTCAAGATCTTTGGCTGATGAGTATTGGCAATAGTGATGCACTTTTAAAGAGATTAGGGGTTGTTCCTATCATCTGTTACTTTTATAAACACTACAAGCAGCTGTCATTCATCAAGAACCTACCAAACTGTAATGAATTTGGATGAGCACTTAAGAACGGTCACTAATATCACATATTGTTTTAAGTGTTTTGTACATTATAACATATTTATCCTACACATTCCTATGAAGTATTTTACATTTTAAAGATAAGGAAAATATATTAACTAATTTCACCCAACTTAGCAACTTTATGAGGATGCTATTAATTTATCTTTTAGATAAAGCAATGGGGCACAAAGAATTCAAGAAACTTACATAGCGCCACTTAGCTAACGCATGACTGAGTTAAGATTCAAATTCAAGAGTTGGGCCACAGACCCCATATATCTAACTATTGTCCTTTACTTCAATTCTGTATATTCATTTCATTGAGGGACTGGAGAGGCTAAGTAGTAGGGTCAATGGCATGACTGAACTCTCACTCTGTGGGACTTCAAAACACATACATTTACTCAGTATTTAAATGTCCTTCTCTTTTATTATTAACTATAGAGAACAAACTGAGTGTTGCTGGAGGGGAGGTGGGCAGGGGATGGGTTAAATGAGTGATGGATATTAAGGAGGGCCGTTGTTGTGATAAGCACTGGTGTTATGTGTAAGTGATGAATTACTGAATTTTTTTATTCCTGAAACCAACATTACACTATGTGTTAACTAATTAGAATTTAAACAAAACCTTGAAACAACAACAACAACAAGTCCTCTTTTTCTTTTCCTCCAACTTCATTTGTTTTGTTTCTAAAATTCCACATATGAATGAAATCATATGGTATTTGTCTCTCTTTGGCTGACTTATTTCACTTAGCATCATACTCTCTAGCTCCATCAACATTGTTGCAAATGGCAAGATTTCATTCTTTTTTATGGGTAATATTCCATTGTATATACCACCTCTTCTATATCCATTTATCAGTTGATGAACACTTGGACTTTTTCCATAATTTAGCTATTGTCAATAATGCTGCTATAAACATTGAGGTACATGTATCCCTTCAAATCAGTACTTTGTATCCTTTGGATAAATACCTAGTAATGCAATTGCTGGATCGTAGGGTAGTTCTAGTTTTAACTTTTTGAGGAACCTCCATACTGTTTTCCAGAGTGTCTGTACCAGATTGCATTCCCACCAACACTCTAAGAGGTTCCACTTTCTCCACATCCTAGCCAAAGTTTATGTTTCTTGTATTGCTAATTTTAGCCAATCTGATAAGAGTGAGGTGGTATCCCATTGTAGTTTTGATTTATATCTCCCCGATGATGAGTGATGTTGAGCATCTTTTCATGTGCTGTTGGTCTTCTGGATGCCTTCTTTGGAAAAATGTCTGTTCATGTCTTCTGCCCATTTCTTAACTGGATTATTTTTTTGGGGGGGGGGTTGAGTTTTCTAAGTTCTTTATATATTTTGGATACTAAACTTTAATCAGGTATGTCATTTGGAAATATCTTCTCCCATTCTGTAGGCTGCCTTTTAGTTTTGTTGATTGTTTCCTCCACTGTGCAGAAGCTTTTTATTTTGATGATGTCTCAATAATTTATTTTTGCTTTTCTTTCCACCTCAGGAGACATATCAAGTAAGAAGTTGCTACAGCCAAAATCAAAGAGGTTGCTGCCTGTATTATCCTCTAGGACTTTAATGGTTTCCCATCTCATGATAAATGTCCTTCCTTATTTTTATTTGGCTTTGCCTCAATGACCTCATTACTTCCAACTGTTGTAATTTTTGAATTATGCAACTAAAGCTTGAAGGAGCAGGAAAAAGGAAGGTTGGTGTCAGAGATCACATTACGACCTGACACCAGCACAGAGTTCATCATGAATTCTAGTTTACAACAGCATTCAACTGTTATCCAAATGCTGAAAATAGGTGAACTTGTTAATTCATTGGACAATATCTGGGCCATAATTTAGCAACTTATAATTAATAAAGTTATTTGGTGATAACTTTGGTATTTTGTGGTTAGAGAGGTTGACAAACAAATATGTGAAATAACATCCCAAATATATGTAAATCACAAACAGATGACTGAACACTGCAAATAGACCACATAGCTTTTAGACAGAGTCTATTTGAAAAGTAGTACCAAGAAACATGGACCACATATGTCATACATGTTTTCTTTTTCCTCCAGAAAATATACAGCTTCCTAATTATTCTTGATGCACTCCAACTGTCAGTAACACAGGCAAGACTGGAACAAAAATCAAATTTATAGAAAACCTTAAGGAGTATAAGATATTTAAGGAGGAAACCATTAAATGTTGTGTTTTACAGATAGGCTCTGGACAGATTTGTTGCTGCTACCATTTTAAGAAGATAGTGATTTTCCCAAATGTGTTGTAGGTTGTTTAATGTGTAGATTTCAACATGTTCCCAGCAGAAGAAGCTAGAGATTGTCCTTAGATGTAGAGTGAGCTGGGATCTCTGGGTGGCATGTTAGAATAAGGCATTTCTCTTGCTTTCATGGACATCTTGTCAAGACCTCTCCACTCAGGTCAGCAAGGTAATATTAGAGCTAGAGACTGGTATTTTTGCTAAGTTCATTTGACTCATTAGTGTGTACTCTTTTCTCTATTTGTATATTTTCTTCTTATAAGACTATAGCATTTTTATGGGTTATGATTATTGGCTAATATTTATGATCTATTTTGTAGTAAGGATATAATCATGAAAGAGACATGTCTTTCTCTATTTTTCAATACTTATAATAAGTCTGTTTCCCCCAGGGATACTTCTAAAACTTACAAACCTTTTTTTAATCAACAAATAAATTTTAAAAAGATGTTCTGAGATGTAATATTGAATGTTCTCATTCTTTTGTGTGGCTGATTGTGTTTTCTGAAATTGCAGCAGCAACCTCCCCAGATCTTATGCTTTTCCACCACATGACCTTGCCTCTTTGCCTTGCCCTTGAATTGGGGCAGACTTGTTTCTGCTCCAACCAACAAAGTATGGTAGAAGTGATATGGTGATTTCTGAGGCTGTCAGAAAGGCCATGCAGTTCTACTTGGTTTTCTTAAAGTGTTTGTTCTAGAAGTCAACCACCTTGAGAGATGTCTGATTGCCATGCTTGAGTCTCCATGGACTACATGGAGGTGCTGGTTAGCAGTCACAGCTAGTTCCAAGTAAGTTATTAACTGTGTGACTCAGTCATCTTATGTGTCCAGACCTACCTTCCTGCCATCTGAGTTCCACTGCAAGGTATCAGTGTACACCAAGGGGAGCAAAGGGGTAGCTAGCTGAACCTGGACCATAACAGCCATGAGCATAACAAAGTGACTGCTGTTTAACATCACTATGTGTGAAGTAACTTGTTACACCATAGGAACTGGAATCATTTCTTGTCAAATTAGCAATGGGTTTTTTAAATGATATTTAACAATTATTGAAATATATACTGGTTTACCCTTGATGGAAAATAACTTTGTAATGTATCTAGACTTTTTGACTCTGTGAAAACTACCCTTAGGATATGACTGGGTACATAGATAAAACATCAAAGTACAAAATACTAATGGCAGCATTATTTATAGTAATTTTCAGTTGCATATAAATTATCCAACAATAAATAAAATTTTAAATAATTTCATTCAATGAAATCATAAGCTCATTAATTTACACCATATAAGAGTTTTTAATAATGTGGATGCAAATGAGAGTTTATCCATGAAAGAGAAGCAATTCTAAGTATTTAATCAGAGTTAAGAGGAGAATTTATACTGACAATTAATTTCACATGTAATGTAGGAAATGAGAAGCCAAATAGAGGATGATGGAGCACTGTAGAGATCAGTGACAGAAAGCTGCAGGACACAGGGAGAGGACCTGTTGCAAACACCAAGGGTGGAATCACCTAAGCAGAAACCAGAAGCACAGAAGCAGGCTTGCCAGGAGGATCTGGAAGTATGAAGAGTACTCTCACAGTGCGGGTTTTGCCACCTATGAAAGAGAGAGAGGAAGAGAAGATATGCCCTGGATTCTCCCTTCTGTTGTCCTCCAGTTAAACCCAACCAGAGTTTGCTGATCTAGGAGCCATGCGAATACAGCACACAAAGTAAGCCCCTTGAAATACAAAGCAGGAGCTGAAGAGGAGAGAGTGGGTCTAAGGAAAATAGGCCTAAGACTCACACAATATGGGGAATGTGAAAATATTACTGCAATGGCAGCCAGAAAGTATACATCTGGACATGTGTTAACACATACCTGTATGATGACGTAAGTCCATGATTTTAAATGAAGGGGGATGGGTTAGGGTGAGGTTTTTAAGGAGGGCATGATTGTGATGAGCACTGAGTGTTGGATATTATTGATGAATCACTAAATTCTGCTCCTGAAACCAGTATTACACTATATGTTAACTAACTAGAATTTAAATAAAAACTTGGAAAAAAATGAAGGGAAGCTCAAGGAATGTGGGAAAAACATATAAATAAATAAATAAATAAATAAATAAATAAATAAATAATATTATTTTAAAGTGATTTAACTCTAAAAAAATGTTAACACGCAAATAATGAATCATGGAACATTACATTAAAAACTAAGGATATACTGTATGGTGACTAACATAATAAAAAATTATTATTAAAAGAAAAAAAGAAAGCAAAAAAATATAAATAAATAAAAAAGAAAATGTTAACAATTGTTAAATTGCTGATGAAATCTTAAATCAGAGTTGTCAATATTGATGAATTTCAATTGATAACACAAGATTTCAAAAGAAACTTCACTGGACCAATAAATTTTTAATCAATTCTTTCTTCATAGACAAAACTACCAAATTTTCCCCTTTTTTGTTTGTTTTATAGCAATTACCTTAACCAGTATCCTTTCTCTTCCACTTAATTTTTAAGAAAAAATATATACACATATCAATTGCCTTACTATTTGTTTATATCAAAATATAGTGATCCTAGTTTCTGACATTTTAAGTTTTCTTTTCTCCTCCTTTAACTTACATGAAAAAGGTGATGAAACCACACGGCAACCCAAAAATATCAGGGCCAAGACAGTGGGGTCAAACATCCAGAAAAATCTCCCTAGGCCCAGGCCCTCTTTTTAGGAAGAGATAAAATATCTGTGTATGTGGGAAGCCCATGCTCCCACATGCCATGTTTATAAAATAATATGGTTTTAAATAAACATTCTTAATCTTACTCCTCTAGGACTTCTGAAATCATGAGGTTGTTTGTGCAACCAGCATGTGGTCCTCAAATACTACATGTCACAATCCAGGAAACACCACTTCCCCCAGTTGTTGGCTTCTGCTTTAAGCATCTAGTAACTAAAAATTTAAAGTCCACACTGGGAAATAAAAGAATATGTGTTTAGAAGTCACCTTAAGATCTTGGAAGAATAAGATAACAGTGACATAGAAGCATAGACATAAAATATTTGTTTGGACAATATAGCACGCTGTCACAGATCACACCCCTTACTGGGGACTCCTAGCATGGACTGCACCTTCCATGACAGATCTCTGGAGCCAGTACATCTATGCATCAACTCCTATGATGTGGAGTGTTAACAGCTGACAACACACCCTCCTCATGTTCTGCAGCCTGCAATGACCATCACAGGGCTATAGAAACCAGCCTCAGCCTCAAGGAAAAGCAAGTCAGCAGTAAAACTTGAACTCCAGAATCTTTCCATGGATCAGGCCAGAGGCAGGTCTCACTGAAGATCAGGATTTTACTCATCTCCTATTTTCTTCTTTCCTTCACACATTTTTCCTTAAAAGTACTCAATGAATCAAATACACCCAAACCTCATAGAGGCTATCATCCATTTGCAGAGGCTGTCCTCCACTCTTAGATGCCATCCTTCACTCCCAGAGGCTGTCCTACATTCCTAGAGGCCATCCTCAACTCCGGGAGGTCATCCTCCACTCACAGAGGCCGTCTTCTACCTGTAGAGACTACCCTCCCCTCTTAGATGCTGTCCTCCACTCCCAGAGACCATCCTCCATTCCTAGACGTCATCCTCCACTCTCAGAGGCTGCTTTTCACTCTTAGATCCTTTTTTTTCCATTCCTAGAAGCTGTTGTCCACTCTTAGAGGCTGTCCTCCACTCCTAGATGACATACTCTACTCCTAGAGACCATCCTCCACTCCTAGAAGTTGTCCTTCACTCCTAGATGCTATCCTCCACTCCTAGAGACCATCCTCCAGTTCCAGACGCTGTCCTTCACTCCCAGAGACTGTTTTCTACTCCTAACAGATGGCTGAAGTTCCTCAGCCTAGTTGCTTACTTAAACCAATGATGGCCTTCTCTAGAGTAAGTGGTTAGTAAGACTGAATATTACATAATGTAACATAGTCATGAGAGTGACATCTCATCTCTTTGCTATATTCCATTGGTTAGAGGCAAGTCCCAGGTCAGGTTCTGCCAGCATTCAAAATAAGGGGATTATGCAAAGGTATGAACTTTGGGAAGTAAGGGTTATTATGGGACCATCTGTATGACTTTAAAGATTCTGAATGTAAGTCTCCCAGACCCTTTGTATGGCACAGCCATATGGGAAAGAATAGAGGAATTCTGTTCAAAATAGGTGGTTCACTTATTCAAAATATAGAAAAACACAGTAAGGTTTTTTAAATTATTTGTCTCATCACCCAAATGAACATCACTCTGAACCATGTTAAATTAGAGGTAGTTTTCAAGATGCTAGAAGAGTAATCTAAAATGTGTGATTTATAGTTAAGTTAAACCAGAAAAAAATACCAATGTTTAGTATATTGCACACAATAGTTACCATGTAAATTTTTGCTCTTTCTTACTTTAAATAATTAAGGAAAAATGAAAGAAAATAAAGTACATGAAAAATATTTTAAGGAACTGCACTTTTATGCAATAATAAATTTATTTTGTTAGGATAGCTCAAAAGTCTATGTAAGTTTGTACATCTCCATTGAATTAGACTCAACTCTCAGAAATTAGTTTCAATTATTTAGAAGCATTTGTGTAACATCAGAATGCACACATACTTTAGAATTTTAGTGACATTCTTTAGAATGTAAAAAATCTCACCAACATAATCCAGCATTATTTCTTTCCTGATACATAGATGTATTCCAAAGTTTACTTAAGAATGTGCATAAATGATTCAATATTTCATATTTATTTATGTAAAGTTGATATAATCGATTGGCTCTACTGCACTTAACTACATGATACTTTCATTAAGGGGAGAAAACTAAATAATTGTCAAATCAACCTTGACCTTATTAGAAAAAAATAAACCAAAAAAGGAAATGTTTTTGAATTAGTTTTTTGTTCTTTTTTTGACTCTAGAAAGAAAACATAAAAAAAAATCCAGTTTTTTTGGTGTGTGTGTGTGTGTTGTGAGTTTGTATGTTGTATATTCTTATAACTTAAATTCAAACATATACTTTTGGATTTATAATATTTTCGTTTTATGCTAGATTATAAACACTTCTGATGTGGTGAGTTAGTTCATACACTTTAGTGTTTATCCCAGGGAGGTTGAAAACAACCCAATCTTTTAGATACTGAAGTTTATATTCTATTACCAATACACAAATGCAAACTAATGTTAAGTGTGGTATTAAAAGTCTTCAAATTAGCACCTTTATTTATTTATTTATTTATTTATTTATTTATTTTTAATTTTTTTATTATATTATGTTAGTCACCATACAGTACATCCCTGGTTTCTGATGTAAAGTTCGATGATTCATTAGTTGCGTATAAGCGCCATTATTTAAAGAACTTTACTGGACTATCATGGGAACATTGCAAGATAATACCTCTGAGGATAGTTCTAGTATAAGAATTATATTCTTATTTTATCATAAGAATGAGCTTTAATGCCTGTCATGGGCTCTAAGTAAATCTAGCATATTCTTTTGGAATTTAAGAGGATTTAATAGTAACCTGATAAGCCTTTATAGCCTTTTCTCAAAATTGTAGGATTGTAGCAGGATTGTAATTTTCTATATATTCTTGCGATTACCAATCAGAGAAAGAGAAGTGTTAGAAAGAAGATTGATTGAATCTTTTTTTTAGTATCGGAATGAAAATTTTTAGGATTAAAATTTATCCAGCTTTCTAAAATTGGATTGTCTGTGGGCCATCTCCTAAATCCAAGTATTTTGCAGTAGACATAATGAGAAAATAAAGGGATACCACTTAATTCATTCAATTTGTCACCAAAGTACAAGAGATTATATCATTGAAAGAGAAGTAGAAGTAAAAATCAAATAGAAATTTACTATATCAAAAAAAGAGCTAAATTTTAAAAATATTAGCCTTACATGTAAATAAAATATATGTTTTTGCATATAAGTCTTATAATGATTTCATATCATGTGTCAAAAGCTGGTTACATGTCCACATAACAAATTTGCCTTTCTAAGAGCACACTAAATTACCCAACTACACAACTGTGTTCTATGCAATAGAATGTAAGATGTGCACCATTTTCATGCCTGGCATATAAATACCTTCTTCTTTTGACATTATACAAACATATTGGAGGCCATTTGTTGAAGATGGTCAAACCCCAAGGTGGAAAGGATCTGGTCCCTGAATTAAATTTTGAAAGGAGCTTTTTTGTCAATCAGGCACATCCATTTTGGAGTGAGTTAAAAATGAACTTCTTTTGTAAATAAATACAAATCCCTATTCTCAACAGCTATTATAAAATTTGGAGATTGTGAACTTTGAATTGTTTTGAATTAAAATGTAGCTTAAATGTTAGAAATGAAAGGCTAAATAAAATATAAATAGTTTTAGACCTAAGTGTATGAAATGGTTAAAAATATTTCTATACATTGTAAGAATAATCATAACAACTTAGTTACAAAAACCACCGACTATTTGTTAATAATATTAGATGATGTGTAATACAGTACAAGAGAAGCACCAGAAGAATTAATAAAAAACAGTAGGATTTAATTCCCAACTCTCTCACTTACAATGTGATTTTCATAAATTACTTAAATTTTCCAACTTGCAGTTTCCTTTTCTATAAAATGGGAATAATAAGGCTTTAATATGTTTCTCATGAGAATTGAACGAAATAGCCATTCTAAGATTTAGGGAGACAAAGTCATTATTCTTTATCATTCTTTATTATTCAATTATTAAGTTATAGAGCCACCTAAACTTTGCTTTTTTCACCATAATTTTCAGTAAAGACATCAACTCATCAACTTAACTGCAATAAAAATCCATGGACATCAACATAATTACTCATATGTGTGTATTTATTTTTAATGTAGCTTCAATAGTTGCTTGGGGAAATGCATATATACATATTATAAAATCAATAATGGATGAAATAACATAGCAAAATTATTTTGAAAGTCCTGAGGTCTATAGTTTACCCACAGCAAGCCAAGGGAACAGCACTAACAAAGAACCTAAGGTAGAAAACAGGTTCAGTAGATTTGAGAAACTGAGATAGAGTCAATGTGTTCAGAGAATAATGGGAGATGTGATTGAAATGAAGTCTTGAAAGGTAACTATATTGCATGTGGCCTTATGCAGAGTAGACTGTGATAAGTTTTGGTCTTAAAAAAAATGTTTGTGTCTCATTTTACACAAAGCAGAGTCTTATTTCTTATGTTTTTATCGGCTGCAGGCAGCATGTAATGAAAGAAAACCAGTTTTGTTTTGTTGGGAAAATGTCTACTTTTGGAGGTGAAGGATGATCTGTTCAAACAAAAAATGGCAGTGTCCTTTCATCCTCCTAGTGATTCATCCAAATTTGGTGCCGATTGGAATAATCTAGTGAAAAGGAGGGAGGGAAGAATGGAAGATGAGGAGTAGGAGTAGGAGAAGAAGAAAGAAAGAGATTAAGAAATTGAAAAACAGTTGATGCAGACGATTGGGAGAAAAAAATGATGAACAAAAAACAAAACCTTGAAAATGCCAGAAGCCTCAAGCACAAGAGAAGGGATTAGAGTTTGATGAGGAAGAAAGGGCAAGTCCTTTACTCTTAAACGAGGGAGGATAATTAAGTCATTTACTGGCACAAGTTGATTCATAAAGTTGCTGGGAAAATAAGAGATATCCCTTCCCTTTCATCAAGGGTTACACAGTTATCCCTAATGGGGAGTGGGGTGTAGTGGTGAGGGAGTGTGGGGAGTGAGGGCAGAGGAAGGTTATGAAAGACTTGTTTTGGTGAGAAAGAAGCCAAGGGAAAAAATGTTCAGAATAGCAGAGTAAAGAACTTTAAAAACTCACCCTTACCAAAGGAAAAAAAAAAAAAAACACAGAACATCGGCAATGTTGTCATTCAACTTTTTCAGAAATCTTGAGATTAATCAAACGCATGAAACAATGTAAAGAACATTTATTCAAGAAAAACCATTGAATCTTGGTAAGAATAGCAAGTTTTGTGGCCTCTTAACCTGCCCTATTAATCACTCCATAGATCCATGGTAGACTTGAAAACCAGCAGCAGGCTTATGGGCACAGTAGCTGCGAAAATCAACAGCCAAGCAACCACCAGAGGATGTAAAATGGAACTCCCCAAAAAACAGCACCCCAGAGGATCCCACAGCTTGTCTTTATTTGATCCAAATCAGAGCTCACTTTGTATGAACATCCCTATCCTCAGGTAATTCATCAAAAATAACCAATGCAAATAATTAATATCAGAGTTGCTTAGGTGGTAATAGCAGTTGAAGCTACCAAGAGGATGACCAAAAACCTTAGAAGGAAAACTGGAACCAGGTCTGACATATTCATGAGGATCTAGAACATCATCTGTGTGTGCAGAGCTGGGTACATGTTGGGAAAAGGCCCAATAAGGCCCTGAACTCTCATCTCTGAGTGACCTTGAGGCCCCAGGTAAGTTGAAAGTGATGGCTAAGAGAACCAAAACCTGGAAATCACCTGCTAGAGTATTGAAAATGTACCCAACACACACCCAGGGCCACTTGGCAAAGGCTGGGAGACAAATTTATTCAAAGCATTTAGAGAAGTTCTTGCACAATCATCTAATCATCAAGCTAACTGAGCAGAGGATTTAACAATCACACATGAAAAAGAATACAGACTTAAAAAGTTGGTACAGGAGTCTAACTACAACAACAAGCAGGATAATGACACCAACAACAAACAGCAATAACAATATACCCTGGCATAGGGCTGGGGGTCTGATTTCATCAATGACAAGAATATGAGACAAAGTAGGAAAGTATGGCCTCTACACAGGCAAGTTAAAAGTGGTCAATAGAAACCATTCCTGAGGAAACCCAGACATTGTGCTTACTGGACAAAGGCTTTGGATCAGTTATTACAAGTATTTTCAAAGAAGAAAGGAAAACCATGTCTAGAGAATTAAAAGACTGTATGAGGATGATGTTTCATTAAATGAAAAATATCAATAAAGAGTTAGAAATGATTATTTTATAGAACCTAATAGACATTCTGGAATATAAAAGTAAGATAACTGGAATGAAAAATTCACTAGAAGAGCTTAAGAACAGATTGGAGAAAGTAGAAGAAAGAAACAGCTAATTTGAAAAGATTGATTGATATTATCCAGTCTGAAGAACAGAAAGAAAAATGAAAAGTGAGCAGAGCCTCACAGACCTGCAGGACACCATCAGGTATACCAACTATTTATAATGGGGAATTCCAGAAGGAGAGGAGAGACAAAAAGGAAAAGAGAGAATATTTCAAGAAATATTGGTCACAAATTCCTCAAATTTGATGAAAAACAAACAACACATCCAGAAGCTTAACTAACTCTACCGTAAATTCAAACATACACCCAAACACATCAGAGTGAAAATGTTGAAAGCCAAAGATAAAGAGAATTAATTTGTCATATAAAAGGTATTTTCAATAAGGTTAATAGCTAACTTCTCATAAGAAACCATAGAGACCACAAGGCAGAAAGATGACATGTTCCAATTGCTGAAAGAGAATAGTAATGTCTGCCAATGAAAAATAATGTCAACCAATAACTCTATATCCAGCAGAACAATGCTTCCAAAATGAGCATAAATTAAGACAGTCTTAGACAAACAAAGCAGAGAATTCTCCATGATTAGAACTAAAATTTCCTTTAAAAAATTATAAAGGGAATCTTTCAGACTGAAATGAAAAGACATTAAACAATACAAATCCACATAAAAAAATAAAGAGCACCTAGGGTGCCTGCGTGGCTCAGTTGGTTAAGTGTCTAACTCTTAGTTTCAGCTCAGGCCATGATCTCAGGGTTGTGAGATCCAGCCCGGTGTTGGGTTCCGTGCTGCACATGGAGCCTGCTTAAGATTCTCTCTCCCTTTTTCTGCCAACTCCCCCACTCACTTGCATGCACACTCTCTCTAAAATAAATAAATAAATAATTAATTAATTAATTTAAAAAATGAAGAACACCAGCAAAGATAACTATTTTGGTAATTATGTGAAAAAATGTGTGCATACTTTTGCTTGTAATTCTTTTCTTCTCCTATATGACTTTTAAAAATTGTACAGAGCAATAATCGGAAAACTTGTGGATGGACTTACAATGCATGAAAGTGTAGTTTGTATGGAAATAACAGCATAAAAACAAAAGTAGGGAAGTAGTTATATTGGTGTGATATCTGTTTTTACATAAATTTTAAAATAACTTGGAAGTCTGCACTCAATTGCTTTATAGTATATGAATTGTAATCCCAGAGCAACCACTAAGAAAATAAATAAAAAATATTTAAAAAAATACAGTATTAAAATGTATATTTGAAAAGATCTATTTAACAACAACAACAAAAAGAGTAATGGAAGAATAGGAAAACAAAAAGACTTAAAATACAGAGAAAGCAAATATCCTATCCCAATAAGTACTATCATATTCGTAATTAAATTAAATGTATATGTAAATGGATAGCACATCAATCAAAAAGTAGAGATTGGCAAATGAATAGGTGATTCAACTGTATGTTGTCTACAGAAGATGCTGGCTGGACACAAAAACATAAATATATTGAAAATAAGTAATGCAAAATTATATATATATATGGTGTATAAATATAGACAGTAAAATGTATAAAGAAAGTAACAAAAGAAGGCTGTGATCACTATATTAATATCAGAGAAAAATAGACTTTCAGACAAAATTTATTACTGAAGATAAAAAAAAGACATTTTATAATGGCAAAAGGTCAAGCCATCAGAAAGAACAATCATAAGCATATATGCACCTAAAAACAGACACCCATGAAACAAAAAGCACCAGAATGGAGGAAAGAAATAAACAATTCCACAAAAATAGCTAAAGTCTTCAATACCCCAATTTGAATAATGGATAACAAACCTAGGCAGAAGATCAAGAAGGGGAGAGAAGACTGAAACAACAATAAAAAGCAACTAGAATGAAGACAGTTGTGAGCATCACATGCAACAACAGCAGAATGCACACTCTTCTTAAGCACATAATGAAATATTCCCCAGAAACACCATACACTAGACCATTAAATAGGCCCCAGGAAATTGAAAATAATTCAGATCATACCCAGCATTTCCTGCAACAACAATGAAATAAAATTGAATTTGATAACAGGAGGAAATTTGGAAAATTCATAAATATGTGTAAATTAACCCACTCATAAATAACCAATAAGTAAAGTGAAAAATGCCATGGAAATTAAGCTTTACTTTGAGATGAATTAAAATGAAAAGAAAAATACAGAAACTTATGATTTCAAAGGGAATTTGTAGCTTTATGCACCAACATTAAAAAAATAAATATCTCAAATCCATATCCTGCTCATCTATCTCTAAAAATTAGGATAAAAAAACCAAACTATTCCCAAGCAACAGAAGGAAAGAAATAATAAAGATTAGAGTGAAAATAAGTGAAATTAAAAAAAAATAGAGGAAGTTAAAAAACAAAAAAGTTACTTCTTAAAACACATATACACAAAAAAATAACTGACAAAACTTTAGCAAGGCAGAATGGGAAAAGACAGAATACCTGAATTAATGAAATCAAGAATGAGAAAGAAGACATCACTGCCAAAAAGAAAAAGAGGAAGAAGGAGGAGGAGGAGGAGGAGGAGAAGACATCACTGCCAGCCTTACAGAAAAGAAAAGACTAAAAAATACTGTGAACAGATGCATGCTAACAGATTAGAAAGAAATTCCTAGAAGGACACAAACTTCCAAAACTGACTCAGAAACATTAGAAAATCTGAATAAAAATATTAAAAGTAAAAAGCTTGAGTTGGCAATCAAAAATTTTCTGACAAAGAAAAACTCAGTCTTATTGCCTTTCTTAGTGAATTCTGTTAAATGTGTAATGAATTAACCATAGCGCTTCACAAAAGCATAAAAAATATTGAAGGAAACACTTTCCACCCTATTCCATAATGCCAGTAATGCACAGATAGCAGAACCAGACAAAAACATCACCAAGAATGAAACTATATACTGGTCTGTATTGTGTATACAGATGCAAATATCATCAGTGAAATGTTAGTAAACTTAATCCGGCAACATATAAAAAAGGTTATGTACAATGACCAAGTGGGTCTTATCCCAAGAATAAAAGATTGGTTAACATGTGGGCATGAATCAACGTAATACACTATATCAGATCAAAGGTAAAAACTACATGACCCTGTCAATAGATGCAGAAATATCCTGTGACCAAAGCCCACATTCTTTTATGACAAAAACACATTAAAAATAGGAAAATAAATTAAGAATAAAAAGGAACTTCATCAGCTTCATAAAGGGCAACTACAAAAAATCCATAGCTAACATTATCCTTAATGAAAAATGTTAAAATCTTTCTCCTACAATCAGGAGAAAAACACGGGTGTTCATTCTTGCCATTTCTATTAACATTTTATTGTAGTTTTTGTCAGAACAATCGGTGAAGAGAACACAAAGGCACTCAATGGAAAGGAAGAAGTAAAAACATCTCTATTCTCAGATAACATAATCTAGCATATAAAACCTAAGAAATCCCCCCAAAAACTATTGAGCTAATAAATTTTGATAAGGTTGTGGGATACACAATCAACATACAAAAATCAATTGCATTTCCAAACACTAACAATGAACAATCTGTTAATGAAATACAAAAAAAAACTATTTATAATGGCATGAACAAGAATAAAAGACTTAAGAATAAATTTAATAAAGTAAGGATAAGACTTGTACACTGAATACCACAAAACAAGTTCTCATATGAAAACACTTCATATTGTTTAGATGACAATATACCCAAATTGATCTATAGATTCAATGCAATACCTCTCAAATTTCCAGCTGAACTCCCCCCACTTTTTTGCAGAAATTAACAAGTTGACCTAAAGTTGTTTTGGAAATTCCAGGACCAGAAGAGGAAAAACAAAAGAACTTCTTAAAAAAAGAAATGTTACAAGACTCACAGTTCCTAATTTCAATACTCACTATAAAGCTACAGTAAGCAAGACAGAATGTTGTACACCTGAAAATACTATAATGTTATATGTTAATTATACCTCAATAAAAATTAACTAATTAATTTTAAAAGAATGGTACTGTCCTAAGAATTGACATTTATATCCGTAGAAATAAATAAATACTTAAATTTATGGATTTTCAACAAATGTTGCTGGGAGAACTAGATATCCACGTTTAAAAGAATGAAGTTAGGGATTCCTGGGTGGATTAATGGGTTAAGTGTCTGATTCTTGATTTCAGCTCAGGTGATGATCTCAGGGTTGTGAGATCCAGCCCCACATGCTTGTCATGGAGCCTACTTAAGATTTTCTTTTTTCAAAAAAAAAGATTTTATTTATTTATTTGACAGAGATAGAGATAGCCAGCGAGAGAGGGAACACAAGCAGGGGGAGTGGGAGAGGAAGAAGCAGGCTCATAGCGAGGAGCCTGATGTGGGGCTCTATCCCAGAATGCTGGGATCATGCCGTGAGCCAAAGGCAGACGATTAACCGCTGTGCCACCCAGGCGCCCCTACTTAAGATTTTCTCTCTCTCTCTCCCTCTGCCCCTCCACCACCCTCTCTCTTACTCTCTCTCAAAAAAAAAAAAGTAAAAGAATGAAGTTAGACTCCTACTTCACACCCCCCATAAATATTAACTGATAATAAATATAATAGATGTAAATGTAATGAGCTAAAATTTCAAAATTCTCAAAAAAAATAGAAATAATGCTTTCTTAGTTATGTTACCAAGAACACAAGTGATAAAGAAAAATAGATTAAGTTGGACTTCATAAAAATTTAAAAGTTTTCTGTTTCAAAGACTCTCACAATAAAGTAGAAATAAAACCTACAGGATAGGAGAAAATAATTGTGAATCATATATCTAATAAGATATCTCTATCTAAAGGACTTTTACATCTAAAAAAAGAGAATCCAATTGATAAATACACAAAGGGTTTAAATAGATATTTCCCCAAGGAAGATAAAGAAATGACCAATAATCACATGAAAAGGAAATCAACAATTTTAATCATTAGATAAATAAATTTTTTCTAATACCAAGAGATTCTGCTTCATACCCACCCGGTTGGCTAAAACAGAAAAAGAAAGCACAAGTGTTGAGAAGAATGTAGAGAAATTGGGACCCTCATATATTGCTTGTAGGACTGTAAAATCATGCAGCCATTTTTCAAAACAATTGTCAGTTTCTCAGAATGTTAAACATATGTTGGGTTTGTCCAACAAACCCTGAGAGGGCCTGGGGACTAGACATTCTAGTGGTGAAAGGTCGTAAGCCAGACTCTGCCTCCACCTTTATTATGAATGTGATCAATACAACAAGGGAATAAGAAAAACAAGAAGGAATATGAAGCTGTAATAATCAAGACAGTGGCATAGGGAGTATTGTGTGAATAGGACAAACTGTGCTCTTGACAGGCCTGCAGAGAGGAAGTACAGGAAGTGCAGGAAGTGAGTGAAGTGCATGAAGTGCGTGACCTCTAAAGATAAGTGTTTTATCTTAAGTCAAGCATTTACTCTCTGGATGAGTGTATGGAGTCACAACAAGGACTTGGCTGTTTTCAATCTAGAGACCAGTTTTCTGGACTCTTCTTTGCTTTTCAACCAGTCTCATCCAAGGAGGCATGTGTTTATTAAATCTTCTCTAGCTAGCACTATGAATTCCCACAAACAGATTTACTATATGACCTAGCAAACCCATTCATAAGAATATGCTCAAGAGACTTATAAACATAAGTCACTACAAACATATGTACGTAAATATATATAATATTATTCATAACTGCCCCCAAATGGAAACAAATCAAATGTCCATCAAATGATGAATGAGTAAATAAAATGTGGTATATTCACACAATGGAGTATATTAATAATAAGAGATTAAATAGTGATACATGCTATGGCATAGATGAACCTTAAACATTACGCTAAGTGAAAGAAACCAGTCACATATTGAATGATTTCATTTGTATGAAATACATAGACTAGGCAAATCCATAGGGACTGATCATATATTAGTCACTGGGGAAGTGGGAAAGTGGGAGGGATGGCTAATAAGTACCAGTTTCTTTGGGAGTGATAAAAATGTTCTAAAATTAGGTTGCACAATTGTGTGAATATATTAAAACTACTGAATTGTACACTTTAGAGGAAAAGAGTGAATTTAAGATATGTGACTTATATATCAATAAAACTGTTAGAAAGTAAGAGGGAGAGAAAGGGAGCAAGGGAGGAAGGAAGAAACCAGTGAGATACGTGGTAAGATATTCAGGCAATGTTAAATGCCTTTTTGATATACTCTATCATTAATTTAATATATAGGGAGTCACCATAACTATGTACTTTTCCAAAATGTATGTTCAAGTGCTTCTCTGGAGAAAGTCAGCTGTTGGGTTCAGCCACAATCTTTATTTTCACATTTTTATTTTTTAATGACAGTGAAATATTGGGAAAGAGTTCTGAGGGTATTTGCAAGCAATTATGTGTAATAACAAACCAGGGAATCACAAGTGATGGTAGAAGAAAAAGGAAGACAGGAAACATGAATAATAGAAAGAACTTGGGTCCATGAAATGGAAATATTGAAGTCAATAGACGGTTGCAGTTGGGATAATTTGCAATGGAAAAGGGAAGATGGGAGGTGATGATTGGTTAATAAGAAGACTTGGAATTCGTATTTTAGGGTAAGCCCTAAAATGACATTAGTGTCATGTGTGGCATGGGCTATATTCTAAATGTGAACATGAACAGTCTACTGATATAAAGTGAAGAGATCACAGGATGTGAAAAAGTCAAGGAAATGAGATCCTGGGTTTTGGATGGACTGCCCTCAGGGCTGCTACTGTCAATGAAATGTCAGCAGAAGCTGAAATGCAGTAGCCAGGTGCTGTCTAATTTTTTTTTTTAATAAATAATGACAGTGATGGGTTTTGAAGATGACATCAAAGGAGAGTAAGCATGATGGTAAATAGTGAAATAATGAACCTTAAATAAGCAGGAAAGTTTTGGAAGACTGTGCAGTGGGTAAGATTTCAACTGTGACAGCAGGTAAATAAAAGGACGTTTATGTCACCCTGTGATTTTGAGATGCATGGGCAATGAGGAAAGAAAGATTAAAGAAGCTTTGAGGGTAAGACCAGTTTTCCCATGAAGCAATGGAGTAGAGGTAAGGCTGTGAGAAGAGTTGGGGGATAGAAGAGAGATAGCAGATTATAGAGCACAACGTCAAGAAGATAGCCTGGTATTTCTAATGAAAGAGAAAGATGCAGTGAAGGATATTCAGCAGATTATGTGTGGGTTCTGGGATAAAACAGCTTGCAGCACGTAGAGTGTGGATGGTAATGGGTGGCCACTGACATTTGCATCTGAAGTGTACAAGACAGTGAGGTTTGATGCAATCATTCTGAAAATACATTAGAGGAAAGTGGATTTGATAAAAGAAGATAAGATCTGAAAATGCTTAGTCAATTTAAACTCAGGTAAGTCGTTGGTGATGGTCAAGAACTTCTGAAATTTACTCCGATGAAGTGAAACTGTCCACAGTGTATTGGGGAAAATGTCATACTCTAAATCCCAACGTGACTTTTATTTACAGAATTTCAACTTCTTTCTTTCTCACTTGATAATTCAATAACCAGGGGCTTTGCCTGGTAGTTGTGTATATTTTCTTTGCTCTAGAGGCAGAGTGATCAGCAATATCCTAAGGAATGGGGGAGAGATTATCCTTAATGCTTGTTATCTTTCATGTAATAATACATTATTAGTTAAATTACTGCCATTATTAGTGTTAATTTAAATTAGTTATTTTTATATAATCATGCTTGATTTAACTTAAATCTATAACATAGGATTTATTGTGTTACTATATAGAGACAATTCAAATGTTCATTCAAGGGTTGTTGTGTCTTCTATTGGTTCTGTTCTACTAAGTAATTGTATTACAATGGAAAATGCAGTTACTCTTTTTGTCTTCATTTTTAACAAATGAAAAATAAAGAATTTATCTTGGATAATCTCTGACCCTTTTGTGATATCACTATATGTACATACATTTATGTGTGAGGGAGACTCTGTGTGTGCATGTGTGTGTGCGTTTTTGAGATGGAGAGAGCAGAGAATATTACATTTTTCCTTATTGGCAACATGCTGAGAAATATTTGTGTATCATTTTGCATATTTTCATTCATAGTGAGTTCAAACAAAAGAACCAAAGGATGCACAAGGAATGAATATCAAATACATGACACATGCATAGACATGCTTAGGCTTCCTTTTGTAATGATAATTGTAAATGAATGAAACGTTCCTGATAGTTTCATTGTTGACATTATCATAAAGAGCTTTCTGGGCCTATTACATGGTTGAAACACTTGAATTGTTTTGAAACACGGGATTATAATGCTTGACATTATTTATTTGTTAAGCATTGAAGTAAATTTATTTTTTTCTCTCTTGAAAACTTAAATATCAGTATTTTGGGAGAAAGGATTTGGTAATCACTTAAGGAACTTAGGTTTCTGACGTAAAATAACCCCTTTGGCACAGCACAACCAAAGAGCTGTGATTGCCTGTGCATCCTGAAGCATATTATACTATCATTTTCCCAGTTAATAAAATGTTCTTAGTTTGTGAAGAAGAATTATTTTTAGACATATACGTCAATAGATTTTAAAGTCCAGGTTTAAAAAAAATTATAATCATCAGTCAGAAAAACTGTTATTGAAATAAACTGTTTTAGGTAATATAATGTGATCTCCCATTTGCCTTTCCCTCATTATAGCATTTCTTATACATATATGTAACCCAGTCTTTGGAGTTTGAACCCTGGAACATCATCTGTGCATCTCTGCAGTAGCCAGAGTTTATGTATTGGATACAAATAAATACAATGACGTAAAGAAGAGTCAAAGCGTCCCAGTTCAAGAGGGGCATTATTCCCCAGAGTCAGCAAAAGCTTCGATCTACAGTTAAGGGTCATCTGGGTGACAGAGCTTAGCCGTGTGGAGCTCTCGCTGTACTCCCGGAGTGCCTCTGATGAGGAAACTGGCAGAGACCGTATCCCAAACCCCAGTGACCCCAGCTTAGGGGCCGAGAGAAAGGAGTGCTTTCTTAGTCCTGCCAAGAACAAGAGTTGCCAGCTGTTATCTGGCATGTGTCGTTAGAAGGAATTTTGTGCAAAATGAAAGACAACTCTTACAATTTTGATTTTTATTTCTCTTCAATATTTTTGTCACTCTCATAACCACTTCTTTTTCTTACTGCAAGAAATAAACAAAAAGGGAAATGGAAATCACTGGAGAATTGTAGGGGCTTGTGGAAATCTCAGTAACTCAAGTCACATGAATCCTTTCTCTATTTTTGTTCTTACTTGTATGTAGGGAATTAATATATAGATACATAAATGATTCCGTGTACAATTTCTCATTTCTCAGACATTACAGCCCTAAAGAACAAAGATTCTACTCAGACTATTACCATACCCCAGCCTCTTTCAAGCCTCCTGGAATTCTAAATACAAATGTCCTTTCTTCATTTTCCTGGCTGATATTCATGTTTGATGTATATAAAAGGCTTATTCTTCAAATTCCTTTCTTCCTCTGAGTTTTCAGTGAAACAAATATAAGATTATGCAAGATGAATTATAGCCTTTGGGCCATGGCCCTGCCTGGCCTCAGAGAATCTCACATAAGCCACTACTTTGGACCATAGCATCAGAAAAACACTGGTTCTTTGTCCTGGTGGAAGGTAGTTTAAGGAGGATATATTCTTACAAGTTTTAGATCTTTTAGTCAACTCTGGCTGCACTGTGCTCTCAGTGTGACACTGTTCTTTTCTGTCTGGGATGAATAAAAAACTCTTCATTTTTTGGCTCTAACCTTCCAAGCTCCAACCCCTTCTCCTCAGATCCCATACCTAGTGTTTCTCTCCCATCTTTGCTTTCATCATTTCCTAACCTTATATTAGGGTCTTTGCAGACCTTGTTCCTGGTTTCTCTGGCTGGGATGCCTTCTTTCCCAATCTTGGTTTAACGACCTCCTATGCATATTTTTCACACAAGAGTTATTTCAGAAAGCCTTCCATGATTCTCTATGGGCAGAGCTACCTAGTCAGTACCCTCTTTGCTAACAAATAAAGGAATATCTATTTGTAAATATGATGTCGGAACTCAGTTCCCTGGCAAACATATTCTGAGACAGAGATTTATACACATGAGGTTTAATTGAGAACATTGTCAGGACACCTGTAAGGAAATGATGGAAGCTTAATTGGGCAGTGGATGAAGTTGAACTGGGATGCAATTGCAGTGGAGCACCCTACTGGTTCTAGAAGGAGCTCTGAAGGTGGGTTGGCTTTTAAGAGTTGTCTCAAATAGAGGCAAAGAGATCAGTCTTTGTATCTGCACATTGGTCTTTGGATATTAGCTGTCTCTGAAGAGGAGTGTGATGTGAGTTGAGGCAGTGCCCTATGGCAGTGCCAGAGCAATTCCTAAGCAAGGACCCGACTGTGAGACATCAGCAGCCAATACTCTTAGAAGAAGGCTTGGAAGGCAACACACACTGCAACCCATTGTGGTGGAGCTCAGATCCATTTCTTCTGGGAGAACAGCTTTCCCTCCTAAGACAAGTATTCATGATATGAACTATGCACACATTCCTGCACTTTTTCTTGGGGAAACTCACAGTCAGCCTTCACTCTAGCCATCCTAGATTCACTTTATCTTCAGCTAGCATTTCTGCTAGTTGGGATGGATTACCTGATTGAGTGACCTGGACCCTCATTCTCAAGTGATCTGAAACATTGGCGATTATGTTTTCTCAGAGTGTCACTGTTTCACTTGTTCACTTGCTGTCAAATATGGACAAAAAGTACTACAAGATCTCTTAATGGACCACTTGGGTGCCATGGGTGTTCTTCCTCACTTTCATTACATAATGACAACTGTACATTCTCTTGATGATCACTGTCTATTATGCCAGCCAGGATGGTTACTCATGTTTTTGCTTGCTAATTTATTGACATAAAAAGCCTGAAGTGACCCTTGTAGAATAGATAGCTCTACATTTAAAGGGACTCTTATTATGAACTCTAGGAGAAGCATTTCCTATCCTGGGGTAAATATGCACTATTCATGCATTGTTCAGAGTGTTTTTGATAGAGTTTACTATTCAGTAAACTTCTGAAGGAACCATGCAGTACAGAGGTTAAAGAATTATTATAATAGAGACCATTCTAAAATTGATGGTAATACTCTTTAGCATCTATCATTAATTATGCCTGTAATATCATAGACAATTTTAAATAAGCTTTTTTTCCCTCATGTAATACTGTTACATGACACTGAAAGTATCTGATTGAATCTTTTCTACTGTTGCTTTATTTTTCCTTTTTGAATATAATAACTAGACACAGATTTTGTTCATAATGGTGCAGAACATAAATGATCATGTTCAGAACCCACAAACCCTTCTCTCCTTGCTATTCAAGCACCTATGCACTGGTGAGAAATTTGAACCTAAAGCTCAGGGATTTGCCATATTATCCATATTAGTTTGACTGTGTAGCCACAGACAAAATGCAAGTAAAACTACAAGTTAACCCGAAAGTTTAATTGGTAGAATGATTATTTTTGATGGTATGACCCTAGTAGTTTGGATGCCATTGAGCAGTGAGTAAGTATAATGGCATTGAGAGGTAGATATCTTACTGTGGATAGGATAAAAGAAATATAGTTTGAGTGAAGGTGAGGAAAATCCTGTGGTATTGATTGGAATTAGAGTTTTCAATATAAACACATGCTTTAGAAAAATGCTAATTCCTTTGTGTCAGATTTAGTAAGTCACAGCAGAGTAATGCTCTTGGTACAACAGATAGAAAAAAGCTGAATAAAATGTAAAAGTCATATTGTAATAACATCACAGGCCAGAAGAAACAAAGATTGAGTAAACTACAACTCGAGAGGAGATTGGTATTATCTAAATAATTTCTACCCTTGTAGAAATTTTCTTATTCTCCCTTATTATTATTATTATTATTATTTCTTATTATTCTTATTTCTACCTTGTAGAAATTTTCTTATTCTTGGTGTGGACAAAACAGAAAGATTCTGATGGGGAAAAAATATCAGTAAACTGTCTGTAGTCATGAGGGATGGCAATTAACTTTTTTAAAACTTGCAGGGATGCAACAACATGACAAGCTTATCCTAGAACACTTGCTGAACACAGGGGCTACACAGGAGTCCAGGAAATTATGCTGAAAACTTCTAAATGGCAGAATAAAATTTTCTGTGAAGTCCAATCATGTGTTCAGACACATTTCGTTTTCCTTTTTAAGACATTAGTCAGACTTTAAGCTACATATTATAGGAAGGTAGAGAACCAGACTGGAGTATCTAAAGCCAGATATGGTTCTCCCAGAGTTCTGCATGGTTGAGGAGCATGAGGCTTTTAATGAAAAGCTGAAAAGACCCTGGTCAGGACCCAGATAGCCTCTGTCTTATGTAAATTGGATACAAAATTTACCCCCAATAAATTCTTGATTGAAGTGAAATGATCAACCCCTTACTTTATCTTTACCTTATTTACCATAATGAGTGGAATCTCAAGAATTCTTCTACACAGTATGTTTGGCATGCAGACAAAAGTATTAGATATATTTAGAGGCAAAAAAAATTACTCCCCCCCCCCCGAGAAAGAGAGAGATTGAGAGAAAAAACAACAGCATAGTCATCAAGTGTTGGTTCACAAGCTCCTATAGAGCTTCTGACATGTAAACCAGGCCCAATATGTGGAGAGCAGGGAGATATCAGAGAAAGAGACAGGCCACTCCACCTGTGTAAGTGGTGGATTTAATGTATCAAACTTATACAGGAAGCTTTTCTTGGGTGGCAGCTAGAACCAGTAGATCTCTTCACCAAACAGCACAATCTTAAGTTTTCATAGAAACCTTAACTGGGTTCAGTCATGTATACTGGCCAAATGATTTCACATCATCTTCCCAAGGCTGTGCCCTTGGAGCAGCTTCTGGGAGTGGGAAAGACAAGCCAAACCCACATTCCAAAGACAGGAGTGGGGATAAGGAGCCTTGGATTGCTGGAGTTCAGTTCACAGTCAAAGATCATTTCTAACACCAAGACACTGAATTTACAAGCAAACAATGGCTACACCATCTATGACAATAGAACTCTGATTCACAACTCTATAGCTGCCATCCCAGGATACTGAACTACAAAGTTTGCAGCAGCCTGTTTGGGAAACAAAATCACATTTGGAGTGATTAGCCCAAAATAATCAGAACCTAGTCAATGACTACTAAATTCCCCAAAGAGAAAACAAGTAAGAATATGATACACATAGCAGTAATTACATTAAATGAGTGGACAGGACATTGTAATTCAAAGACAAAACCTTGTCAGAGAGTATTAAGAAAGGGGTACCTATATGGGGATAGGGAATATAGTCAATGTTATTGTAATAACATTTTATGGTGACAGATGGTAGCTACACTTGCGGTGAGCATAGCATAACAAATAAATAAACTTGTTGAATCACTATGTTGTACACCTGAAACTAATGTAACATTGTGTGTCAACTATATTTCAATAAAGAGAAGAAAGAAAGAAAGAAAGAAAGAAAGAAAGAAAGAAAGAAAGAAAGACCTAACTACATGCTAATTACAAAGGGGCACACTTTAAATATAAGGCCACAAATTGATTGAATATAAGAAGGTAGAAAAAGAGGGGTGTCTGGGTGGCTCAGCCAGTTGAGTGTCTGCTTTTGGCTCAGGTCATGATCCCAGGGTCCTAGGATCGAGTCCTGCATCAGGCTCCCTGCTCAGCTGGGAGTCTGCTTCTCCCTCTGCCTGATGCTCCCCCTGCTCATGCTCTCTCTCTCTCTGTCAAATAAATAAACAAAATCTTTAAAAAAAAGTTAGAAAAAGAGATATTATGCAAAAACAAAGTAGAAGAAATGTAGTATGTTTAAAACAAAAGCAGGTTAAACATAATTTATGTGTAATTGAACTAAAATATTGCTAGAAATAATTATAATTTATAATTCTAGAAGAATCAATTAAACATAAATACATAATACTCCTAAACTTGTGTGCAGTGGATAATATATCCTCAACATACATGAAGGAAAAATTGTCAACAAAAAGAGGAAGAGAAAGATACATTTGGAAATTTTCACATACTCTCTCCATAACTGATAAAACAAAGAGGGAAAAATTATCTACAAGGATTTAGAAGAATTGAACAATGTGATTAACTGACTTGACCTAATAGTTATGTGCATAATTACTGAAAATACAATCACAGAATGCACATTTATTTCACATGCAACTGAAAGATTTACCTGAATCATAAAACAGGTATCAACAAATTCCAAATGATTCAGTTCACAACCAGTATATTCTTTAAACAGAATGGCATTAAAGTTGAAATCAACAGAAAGAAAACTAAAATATCTCTGAAGTTTGGAAATTAAGCACAATAATTCTAAATAGCCTGTGACTCCCTCACCCCAAAGAGTAATCACAACGAAAAATAGAAAACTTTCAAACTGAAGTAAAAAGGGACATATGAAAATACATGGGACACAGTTAAAGCAGGAATTAGAGAATTGATAGCTTTAAATGCATATATTTAAATGAAAGAAAAGTTAAAAACTTCATGTCAAGAAGCAAAGAAAAGAAGATCAAATAATATCCAAAGAAAATAGGAAAAAGAAATTATATTGATGAGAGCATAAATTAAAGAAATAGAAAACAAATATTTAATAGAGAAAGTCAACAAAGTTAAAGGTTTGTTGTAGGAAATTATTAATAACATTTATCAACACCTACTGAGACTGCTATAAAGAAGATAATAAAAGAACATTATAAATAATTTCATATCAATAACTTTGATGATTTGGATGAAGTAAAATAACTTAAAAATTAAAACTTCTACTTGACAGATAAGAAATTAAAAAATTGAGTTTTCCTATAACAAATAAAGAAATTGCATTTGGTTTTCTGTTTTTGTTTTTAAAGATTTTTATTTATTTATTTGAGAGAGAGAGTGAGTGAAAGAGAGAGAACATGAGTGGGGTGGAGGAGCAGAGAAAGAAGCAGACTCCCCACTGAGCAGGAAGCCTGATGTGGGGCTCAATCCCAGGACTCCAGGATCACGACTTGAGTGAAAGGCAGACACTCAAATGACTGAGCCACCCAAGAAACTGCATTTGTAATTAAAAACAAACTTCCTTCAATGGTAACCTCAGGACTGTATGTTTTTACTGGCATGTTCTTTAAAAAATTTACAGAAGAAGTAGCACTTAACTTACAAAAACTCTTCGAGAATCTGGAAAGAAGAGCCTTACAAATTATTTTTATGGCATCAGCATAATTTTGATTCCAAAACCTGACAAAGATATTTTAAAAAAGAAAAAAAAAAGAAATAAAATTAAAATCTGGAACGTAATATTTAAAAAATAGTAAATCTAATACAGCAACTTGTAAAAAGGATATTACATTAAGATCAATGGTGTTTATTCAAGAAACACAAAGTTGGTTGAAAGGTTGAATATTAATCAATGAAACCATATTAATAAAGAATAGTGGAAAATCATATGATCATATTAGTGGAAAATCATATCATATTAATAAATGCAGAAAAGGCTTTTGATTAAATCTGACCGATATTTTGATAAAATTAACGGCTGTTAAATTTTAATGGTCTGGAAAATAAAATACATTTTCTTAATCAGATTAATAATATTTGCAATAAACCCACATTAACCATACTTAATGTTTGCAGTAGAACCTATGAACTTTCTTCCCTACTCTGCAGGCACGGGCAGGTGTCCGTGGTAGGAAGTGAATGTTTACTTGCTTGATATTCATTCATGAGCATATATGTCTTTTCCATTCTGGGAGGGCAAAAGCATTTTGGTCTGAATATTTTTCAGATGCCAATACCTAGGTGCAATATCTTAGAAAAGATTAACAGTGAATATAGTTTACTCCGTCTAGGTCCATATATTGCTTGGTTAGAAAAACAGATCATCTTTTTATGAGGAGAGTGGTAATAGGACAAGTGGTCTATCTGAAGCTCCATGATCAACACCAGGTATAACTGAGAGTTATCATGAGAGAATTTTTGTGGATGTCATGGTGCAAGGAGGTATGTGAGCCTGTTATCAGGGGTGGTGCTAGCCAATAATTTAACTCAGTATGGTTTCTTCCTGAATCTAAATGTAATGTTGTCCCCCATTTCACTCTGCTTCTACCATAGCATTGTCAAACTTAGTTTTCAATCTATTTTCCTGATAGCATAAGCTTTTGAGAGCAGAAAGAATGTTTATCTTTAGAGTAAGTAGTTTAATATTTGGCATAGATCAGATGCACGATGAAATGTGCTTAATTGATTGTGAACCTGTTGTTTCTCTCTGCCATGCTGAACAGTATGTATAATGTATAAAAACCTCTTCTTTTTAATATTTTTTTAAAAAATTATTTATTTATTTGACAGAGAGAGACAGCCAGCGAGAGAGGGAACACAAGCAGAGGGAGTGGGAGAGGAAGAAGCAGGCTCCAGCAGCAGGAAGCCTGATGCAGGGCTAGATCCCAGGACCCTGGGATCACACCCTGAGCTGAAGGCAGATGCTTAAAGACTGAGCCACCCAGGCGCCCCTTAAAAACCTCTTCTATCAAACAACTCACACAATATAAAAATGTTCTTCTAAGCACATGATCTGTTGTGCCAAATCAGAGAAACTTAGAAAACTTGTTACACTTTTTAAACATACCAGAAACTGTTAGAAAGCCACTTATTTTAGCCTCAAGTTTGGCTAATGCTTCAAGACAATGGACCCTTCATTCCAAAGAGATGATTGACACTATCCAGTACTCACAAATTTAGGGAAATACAACTAGATTTTTACTTTGGCCCACAACAGAAAGAGAAAGTCTAAATTAAAAAGAATGAAACTTGACCACTCTCTCACACCATACACAAAGATAAACTCCAAATGGATGAAAGACCTCCATGTGAGACAGGAATCCATCAAAATCCTAGAGGAAAACATGGGCAGCAACCTCTATGATATTGGCCAAAGCAACCTTTTTCATGACACATCTCCAAAGGCAAGAGAAACAAAAGATAAAATGAACTTGTGGGACTTCATCAAGATTAAAAGCTTCTGCACAGACAAGGAAACAGTCAAAAAAACTAAGAGGCAGCCCACGGAATGGGAGAAGATATTTGCAAATGATGCTACAGATAAAAGACTGGTATCCAAGATCTACAAAGAACTTCTCAAACTCAATACACAAGAAACAAATAAACAAATCATAAAATGGGCAGAAGATATCGGAACAGACACTTTTCCAATGAAGACATACAAATGGCTAACAGACACATGAAAAAATGTTCAAAATCACTAGCCATCAGGGAAATTCAAATCAAAATCACACTAAGATACCACCTTACTCCAGTTAGAATGGCAAAAATTGACAAGGCAAGAAACAACAATTGCTGGAGAGGATGTGGAGAAAGGGGATCCCTCCTACATTGTTGGTGGGAATGCAAGTTGGTACAGCCACTCTGGAAAACAGTGTGGAGGTCCCTTAAAAAGTTAAAAATTGAACTACCCTATGACCCAGCTATAGGGTCATATTTATCCCAAAGATACAGATGTAGTGAAGAGAAGGGCCATATGCACCCCAATGTTCATAGCAGCATTGTCCACAATAGCTAAATCGTGGAAGGAACTGAAATGCCCTTCAACAGATGACTGGATTAAGAAGTTGTGGTCCATATATACAATGGAATATTACTCAGCTATCAAAAAGAACGAGTTCTCAACATTTGCTGCAACATGGATGGCACTGGAGGAGATAATGCTAAGTGAAATAAGTCAAGCAGAGAAAGACAACTATCATATGATTTCTCTCATCTATGGAACATAAGAACTAGGAAGTTCGGTAGGGGAAGAAAGGGATAAAGAAAGGGGGGGTAAACAGAAGGGGGAATGAAGCATGAGAGACTATGGACTCTGAGAAACAAACTGAGGGCTTCAGAGGGGAGGGGGATAGGAGAAGGGGATAGACTGGTGATGGGTAGTAAGGAGGGCACATATTGCATGGTGCACTGGGTGTTATACGCAACTAATGAATCATCAAACTTTACATCAGAAACCAGGGATGTACTGTATGGTGACTAACATAATACAATAAAAAAGAGTGCTAGGGACTATCAGTCCATTGTTAATATCTGCCAGTCCCAGAGAGTCTGGTACCATTTTGTGAAGAATACAGTGTGAGAAAGAGGTGTGGTTGGCTTATTCATCAATCACAGCTCTCTTGTTGTCAAGGGCTTGCCTTCAACAAGATGTAGGACACAGCAATGACTTCAATAAAGTTTAAAGTTGTTATTGCTGAGAGAGAGTCTAAGATGGTGGAGGAGTAGGAGACCTGAGTGTCATCTGGTCCCAGGAATTCAGCTAGATAGCTATCAAATCATTCTGAACATCTGCAAACTCAGCCGGAGATCTAAGAAAAGAATAGCTGCAACTCTACAAATAGAAAAGCAACCACTTTCTGCAAGGTAGAAGGTGCAGAGAAGTGAATCTGAGGCGATATATGGGAAGATAAACCACGGGGGGAAGGAGCCTCTGTAACCTGGCTACTGGAAAATGATACAGTAGCAGAGCACAAAATCAGACCTTTTAGAAGTCTGCTCAGGAGAGGGGCATCCCTGCCTGAAAGGCACTCAGCTGATGAAGTGGGATGAATCCTAGGTGGGACAGTGTGATCTCAGGATCCCCAGGATTACAGAAAGAACAGGAATGCCTGATTGTGGCAGAGTTCCCAGGCATTGGAGCAGGGAAGCCAGCTGTAATCAGCGAGCTCAGGATTAGGTTGTCAGTTTGGGATTGTCATAAACCATGAACCTTGGCATGGTTGAGTGAATGTTGTTTAAGCAAGGGCCCAGCAAGCAGCAGAACCATGGCAAGACCCCCCTTCCTCCCCCAGGGGGAGTGGCGCTGGTGTGCATTGCAGAAGTTTGCAGGGTTTGGATACTCAAAATAGGGTCCCATGCCTGAGATACAAATAGTCAGTCACAGGCTGGACGAGCATGGAGTGAGGACAGAGACAAGGGAGGCAGGACTTATAGATGACTTTTCCCTGAGGGCATACTGAGGAGTGGGGCACCAAGCTCTTGGCTCCAGGGCTGGAGATTGGGAGGCCATCACTTTCATTCTCATCCTCTAAAGCTACACAGAAAGCCTTCAGGGAACAAATGCCACTTAGAGCAATCCAGCATATTAGTTAGCCTGACCCCCTGACAAGGACGGTTTAATTCCTCTTGGGGCAAAGACACTTAAGAATCAAAGCAAAAGGCCCCTCTCCCAGAAGATTAGCAAGAACAACCAGCCAAGACCAAATTTACTGATCATTGAGAAGTGCAAAACTCCAGTCCTATGGGAGTATACCATAAGGAATTCATGGTTTATTTCCCATGATTCTTTAGTCTTTCAATTTTAATTTTTTTCTCTTTTCTTTTTCAACCAATTTCTTCTTCTATCAATTCTTTTTAAAAATCTTTTTAAATTTTCATTTTTACAGTTACATTCTATCTTTTCATTGTATTTAATTCTGTTTTGTCAATTTATGTTTTACTTCCTCTACAATTTTGGAATAAAGTTTCTTCTAACAGACCAAAATACACCCAGAATCTACTGTATGGCTCTGTTCTCTTCATGTATCTGATCATATTATCTCTTTCTCTTTTTCTTCTTCTTCTTTCTTTGCTATTCTTGTTTGTTTGTTGAGGTTTTTGTTTTGTGAGTCTTTTTAAATTTTCATCTTTACAGATACATACTGTCCTTTCAATGCATTTAATTTTATTTTTGTATATATGTAAGTTTTTCTTTCTTTAAAATTTGAGATGTAGTTTCTTCTAACAAATCAATCAAAATACATTCAGGATATAGTGTATTTCTCTGTTCTGTTCACCTATCTGTGTATAATCCTTTTTTTGTTTTTGTCTTTTTTCTTCTTTTTTGCTTTTTGTCTTTTAATTTTCATTTTTACACTTACATTCTATCCTTTCATTGTATTTAATTTTATTTTTGTACAGATATAAGCTTTTCTTTCTTTACAATTTTGGGACCTAGTTTTCTAAAAAAAAAAAAAAAAAACAGACTTAAATAGACATGGGATCCAATGTATTGTTCTGTTCAGTCTACCTGTCTGATTATATTCTCTTTGTTTTTGGAGTTGTTGTTTTTTTTTTTTTTTTGTAACCTTTTTTTTTTTTTTTTTTTTTTTTGGTTTCAGGGATTAATTTGTTTAGCGTATATTTCTCTGGGGTCATTGTTGTCATTTTAGTATTTTATTCTCTCTCTCATCTATTCTTCTGTGTACAGAAAGACAAGACAAAGAACTTGTCTCAAAAAAGAGAACAAGTGGCAGTACTGACTGCCAGGGACCTAATCAGTATGGACATAAGTAGATGTTGAAACTAGAGTTCAGAATAATGATTATAAAGATGGTAGCTGGGTTTGAAAAAAGTATAGAAGACACTAGAGAATCTCTTCTGCAGAAATAAAAGAACTAAAATCTAATCAAGACAAAATAAAAAAGGCTATTAAGGAGATACAATAAGAAATGGAAGCTCTAACTGCTAGGATAAATGAAGCAGAAGAGAGAATTTGTGATATAGAAGACCAAATGATGGAGAATAAAGAAGCTGAGAAAGAGAGAGATAAACTGGGCCATGAGGGGAGAATTCAAGAGATAAATGATACCATAAAGCAAAACAATATTAGAAGAATTGGGATTCCAGAAGAAGAGGAAAGAAAGATGGGGGGGAGGGAGAAGACAGAAGGTATATTGGAGCAAATTATAGTGGAGAACTTCCCTAATCCTGGGAAGGAAACAGTCTTCAAAGTCCAGCAGGCACAGAAACACCCCCCCTCAAAATCACTAAAAATAAGTCAACACCCCAACATATAATAGTGAAACTTGCAAATCTCAGAGACAAAGAGAAAATCCTGAAAGCAGCTCAGGACAAGAGGTCCTTAAACTACAAGGGTAGAAACATTACACTGGCAGCAGACCTATCCACAGAGACCTGGCGGGTCAGAAAGGACTGGCACAGTATATTCGGGGTACTAAATGAGAAAAATATGCAGCCAGGAATACTTTATCCAGCTAGGATGCCATTCACAAGAGAAGGGGTGGTAAAAAGCTTCTAGGACAAACAGAAATGAAAAGAATTTGTGTTCATCAAACTAGCCCTACAGGAAATTTTGAAAGGGGTCCTCTAAACAAAGAGAGAGCCAATAGTACATAGACTAGAAAGGAACAGAGACAATATACAGAAACAGGGACTTTGCAGGTTGTTAATACAAAGGCACTAAATTCATATCTTTCAATAGTAACTCTGAATGTAAATGGGCTAAATGCCCCAATCAAAAGACACAGGGTATCAGATTGGACAAAAAAGCAAGACCCATTGATATGATGTCAGCAAGAGAGTCATTTTAGACCCAAAGACACCTTCAGGTCGAAAGCGAGCGGGTGGAAAACGATTTATCGTGCTAAGCTGCGGTGACAATCCTCATATCTGCCAAATTAGATTTGTAAACCAATGACTGTAACAAGAGACAAGGAAGGACACTATATCATAATTAAAGTGTCTACCCAACAAGAAGATGTAACGATTGTAAATATTTATGCCCCTAACATGGGAGCAGCAAATTGTGTAAGCCAATTAATAATAAGATCAAAGAAACACATCAATAATAATACAATAATAGTAGGGGATTTTAACATCCCCCTCACTGCAGTGGACAGATCATCTAAGCAGAAGATCAACAAGGAAATAAGGGCTCTGAATGACACACTGGACCAGATGGACTTCACAGATATATTCAGAACATTTCATCCTAAAGCAAGGGAATAACATATTCTTCTCTAGTGTACATGGAACATTTTCCAGAATAGATCACACACTGGGTCACAATCAGGTCACAACCAGTACCAAAAGATTGGAATCATTCCCTGCATATTTTTGGAACACATTTTTTTGAAACTTGGAACTCAATCACAAGAGGATTTTTGAAATGAACTCAAATACAAGGAAGTTAAAGAGAGTCCTACTAAAGAATGAATGGGTCAACCAGGAAATTAAAGAAGAATAAAAAAAATTCATGAAAAAAATTCATGGAAAGAAGTGAAAATGAAAATACAATTGTTCAAAATCTTTGGGCTGCAGCAAAGCTGGTCCTAAGAGGGAAGTATATAGCAATACAAGATTTTCCCAAGAAACAAGAAAGTTCTCAAATACACAACCTAACCCTACACCTAAAGGAGCTGGAGAAAGAACAGCAAATAAAGCCTAAACCCAGCAGGAGAAGAGAAATACTAAAGATTAGAGGAGAAACCAATGAAATAGAAACCAAAAGAACAGTTGACAGATCAACAAAACTAGGAGCTGCCTGTTTGAAAGAATTATTGAGATTGATAAACCCCTAGTCAGACTTATCAAAAAGAAAAGAGAAAGGACCCAAATAAATAAAGTCATGAACAAAAGAGGTGAGATCACAACCAACACTGACAAAATACAAAAAATTATAAGAACATATTATGAGCAACCATATACCAACAAATTAGACAATCTGGAAGAAATGGATGCATTCCCAGAGATGAATAAACTACCAAAACTGAACCAGGAAGAAAGAGAAAACATGAACAGACCCATAACCAGCAAGGAAATTGAAGCAGTAACCAAAAATCTCCCAACAAACAAGAGCCTAGAGCTGGATGGATTCCCAGGGGAATTCTAACAAACATTTAAACAAGAATTAATACCTATTCTTCTGAAGATGTTTTAAAAAAACAGAAATGGAAGGAAAATTTCCACAGTAATTTTATGACGCCAGCATTACCTTGATCCCAAAACCAGATAAAGGAGAATTACAGACCAATATCCCTGATGAACACGGATGCAAAAATTCTCAGCAAAATACTAGCCAATAGGATCCAACAGTGCGTTAAAAGGATTATTCACCATGAACAAGTGGGATTTGTTCCTGGGCTGCTAGGGTGGTTCAACATCTGCAAAGCAATCAACATGGTACACTACATAAATAAAAGAAAAGACAAGGATGACATGATCATCTCAATAGATGCAGAAAAAGCATTTGACAAAGTATTATTCACCACAACCAAGTGGGATTTATTCTTGGGCTGCAAGTTTGGTTCAACATCCACAAATCAATCAATGTGATACACTACAATAATAAAAGAAAGGACGTGAACCATATGACCCTCTGTTATAGATGCAGAAAAAGCATTTGACAAAGTACAGCATCCTTTCTTGATTAAAACTCTTCACAATGTAGGAATATGGGGAACATACTTCAATATCATAAAAGCCATATATGAAAAGCTCACAGGGAACATCATTCTCAATGAGGAAAAACTGAGAGCTTTTCCCCTAAGGTCAGGAACTGGACAGGTTTGTCCACGATCACCACTGATGTTTAACAAAGTTCTAGAAGTCCTAGCCTCAGCAATCAGACAACAGAAAGAAATAAAAGGCATCCGGATTGGCAAAGAAGTCAAACTCACACTCTTTGCAGATGACGTGATACTCTAGGTGGATAACCCCAAAGACTCTGCCCCAAAGTTGCTAAAACTCATACAGGAATTTAGCAAAGTGGCAGGATATAAAAGCAATGCATGGAAATCAGTTGCATTTCTATATACTAACAATGACACAGAAGAAAGAATTTAAGAAGTCGTTCCCATTTACAATTGCACCCAAAACTATAAGATCTTTAGGAATAAACCTAACCAAAGAGGCAAGAGTCTGTACTCAGAAAAAGATAGAACACTCATGAAAGAAATGAAGGAAGACACAAAGAAATGGAAAAATGTTCCATGTTCATGGATTGGAAAAACAAATATTGTTAAAATGTCTATGCTACCTAGAGCAATCTACAAATTCAATGCAATCCCTATCAAAATACTATCAATTTTTTTCACAGAGTTGGAACAAACAATCCTAATATTTGTAAGGAACCAGAAAAGACCCCAAACAGCCAGAGGAATGTTGAAAAAGAAAACCAAAGCTGGTGCCATCACAATTCCGGTCTTCAAGCTCTATTACAAAGCCGTAATCATCAAGACAGTACGGTACTGGCACAAAACAGACACATAGATAGATCAATGGAACAGAATAGAGAACCCAGAAATGGACCCTCAATTTTGTGGTCAACTCATCTTGGACAAATCGGGAAAGAATATCCAACGTAAAAAAGACAGTGTCTTCAACAAATGGCTTGGGGAAAATTGGACAGCCACATGCAGATGAATAAAACTGGACCATTTCCTTATACCATGTACAAAAATAAACTCCAAATGGATGAAAGACCTCAATGTAAGACAGGAAACCATCAAAATCCTAGAGGGGAATACAGCCAGCAACCTCTTCAACCTTGGCCGCAGCAACTTCTTGGTAGTCACGTCTCTAAAGGCAAGGGAAACAGGCAAAAATGAATTATTGGGACTTCATCCAGATAAAAAGCTTTTGCACAGCAAATGAAACAGTTGACAAAACCAGAAGGCAACTTACAGAATGAGAGAAGATATTTGCAAATGACATTATCAGATAAAGGGCTAGTATCCAAAATCTATAAAGAACTTATCAAACTCAGCACCCAAAGAACAAAGAATCAATCAAGAAATGGGCAGAAGACATTGACAGACATTTCTGCAAAGAAGACATCCAAATGGCCAACAGACACATGAAAAAATGCTCCACATCACTCGGCATTAGGGAAATTCAATGAGATACCACCTCACACCAGTCAGAATGGCTAAACTTAACAAGACAGGAAACAACAGACGTTGGTAAGGATGTGGAGAAAGGGGAACCCTCCTACACTCCTGGTAGAAATCCAGGCTGGTGCAGTCAATCTGGAAAACAGTAAGGAGGTTCCTCAAAAAGTTGAAAAGAGAGCTACCTTATGACCCAGCAATTGTGCTAATGGGTATTTACCCAAAGATACAAATGTAGTGATCTACATTTGTAGATAGTAAGTGTATCATTATATCCAAAGAATGAATTATTCATACATTTGTAGAGACACCTGCACCCCAATGTTCATAGAAGCAATGCTCACAATAGCCAAACTGTGGAAAGAGCCCAACTGTCTATCAGCAGGTGAATGGATAAGGTAGATGTGGAATGTGCGTGTGTGTGTGTGTGTGTGTGTGTGTGTGTGTATAGCGTGTGTGTGTGTGTATATATATATATACACATATGTATATATATATATATACATATGTGTATATATATATTGCAGCCATCAAAAAAGAAAATCTTTCCATTTGCGGTGGTGTGAATGGAAGTAGAGGATATTTTGCTAAGCAAAAGCAAAATAAGTCAATCAGAGAAGGACAGTTATCATAGGATCTCACTGATAAGTGGTATTTAAGAAACAAAACATAGGATCATGGGGAAGGGAGGGAAAAATAATAGAAGACAAAATCAAGAAGGAAAGAAACCATAAGAGACTCTTAATCATAGGAAACAAACTGAAGGTTGCTCTGGAGCAGGGGGGTGGGGGGATGGTGTACGTGGGTGCTGAACATTAAGGAGGGCATGCGATGTAATGAGAACTGAGTATTATATAAGACTGATGAATCACTGACCTCTACCTATGAAACCAATAATACATTACATGTTAATTAATTGAATTTAAATTTTAAAAATGAATAAATCTGAATTAATGAGTGAATGAATGAATGATTAAAAAGTTGTTATTTCCTTTGACTAGATATATTTATTACTGTATGGAGGATCTTTTATTACCCGTTAGAAATAAGAAGGGATCCATCCCTAAATTTTATCCGGGGACAAGGAAATAACTAGTTTCAAAGAACATATTCACATAAGTAGCTGGATACAAAAATAAAGTTGCTTTATGATTTCATTGCATAGGTTGTGGTTGTTTAGTAAAGTGATTAGTACCAATTTTTGTTGTTCAGCAAATGTATTAAGTGTATCATTATATCCAAAGAATGAATTATTCATCAAGTTTAAAAGAAAATTGCTCTGTTGTACAATGAAGAGGAAAAGATATAACATTTTGCATTTTATTTAAAATTCCTGAAACAAATGTTCATTTATTACAATAGAGTATTTTCTCCCTTGAATTCGCCTGGATTGCATTTTATTATGTTATGTATTGGCTTGCAGTAGCCCGTGTTATATTGGAAAACAACGAGAACATCATTGTCATTGAAATTAAAGTATTTTTCCTTTGAAGTGATAGTAATGATAAATATCACCTTATTTCACAATCTTTTTCACTGGAACTTTAGAGGATTTCAGTAAAGCTGGCAACTTTTCACAAACATAAAAATGTTACGAAATGGAATTTTATTTATCGAAAGCCTTTTCTTCTTTCCCCAGCAGCAATCAAGTGCTCATAGCACACCTCATGGATAAGGATACTTATTGTTGTTTTTCGTGCCTTTGAAGTTACTCTGAGATTTTGGCAGGATTAAGACAATTATTAATATATTTTTTTTAGAAAAAGAAAAACTAGTTTTTAGAGACCAAGTCAATTTTTAAAATTATAATAGACCAATTTCCTGAGTATATGCAGCTTGACATTTTTGAGGTTTCTGACTTTGTTCTCTATTAGTCACTTCTAAATATTTTTAATATTACCTTCCATTTGTGGGGCTCTTCCTATGTGTCAGGAATAGACCTAGGAGCTATGTAATAATTTAGGCACTAATGTTCCAAGACCCAGAGACCTCAAGTAACTTTCTTAACAGCTACTTATGATCGTGCTGGGGTGTGGATGGGGATCTGACATTAAGACACTTATTTCCTGCTTGATATTAAGCCTGTCTTAGATGGTGAAGTTTAAGAATTGTATGCCATCAACTTAGTAATTCAATCTAGATATTTAAAAAATGCTTTTAGGGATTAATATTTTGCCTATTGTATTTTAAGTTACATAATAGACTTACCAAAAATTCAACTGATACTGCAACTCAATGTACAGAGAAAATGTAGGTTTCCTGAAGAAGCCAATGGGTTCAGTATCAATAAGAAGAGGAAGAAGAACGAGGAAGAGTAGGAGGAAACTTTGTGTAGCTCCATCTAGTAAATATATTGGGATAAAAATAATTTGCATTTTTGTTTTAAGAAATTCAGTTTCTCTTAAATAATTTTTTTAAATCCCATTTTCTTCTTCCTCCTGATTATCCAGCAGAAATAGTGTCTTAGCAGAAGAAGAGAAGCCAGATACATGAATGATTCCATGGCAATAGGAACACCCTGGGATTCTCAGAAGAGGTATTGTCTGTTTTCTCTTGAGCTTTATGTTCCCTTTTCACCTTGATTCTGTTTGCCCTACTGGTATCTTTGATTTAAGTTCAAAATTGGCATAATTCATAGTCTGGTTTTACTTCTGGCTTTGCTATTGTCTGGTTGCACACCTGGCTAAGCAACCTCTCCTCAGTTTCTGCAGGCTGTAGACTCCTGAACTTGTCCCTCATCCTACCTACTATCTAGTGAACCACATCCTTCCTACCTCCAATGTGGAGGATATCAATCCATGCCATGGGTACCACATGATCCAGAGTGGAACTCAGTTCTGCATCCTGTTTGCCTTGGATCCTCTCTTTTATGAATGAACTGAGCTGATTCTGGGTCACCAGTCCCCAGGTTGTAGGTGAGAAGTAGGGGAGTTGAATCAGCGGGTGGGTACCTTAGAGATAGTGCTCTTACAGAGTTCCTACTGAGGATCAGGGTTACAAGAGATTCCTTCTGCCCTTACTATGATCCTCACATACCTAACCTATTACCTTCCATGCAGTCTTTGCACGTGTTATCATTTTTCATGACTAGATTATCAGATTCTAAAGGGAAAGCACTATGCATTGCTGTGCAATAATCATAAAACTATTTCTCACATCTGGCACTGTAAGTAATTTCAGATACTACTATTATTTACATTTTTAAAGCTAGTATATATGCCTAGATAATATGTCTTGGACATATTTCATTCTTTGGTTGTTGTTATTTCTGTAAATTGCTTTCAGTTTCTCAACTATGCCCCATTACCTAACAACCTAACAGAAGCCAAAGGAAAGAGGTAAAACGGCTAAGCAATACTGGTGACTCGAATTTTTTTTTTTGAGAATGAAATGTACTTTTTAATAGACTTAGAATTAATACATTGCAGTGGGATGCAAAAAATCCCTTTCTATCCTTACCCAGTGAAGCCAATGTTCTTGGGTGAATTATTTCAATAAAAGAAACTTATCTCTAAACATTTAGCCTTAACTGTGTCCTAAACAACTCAAGATTCTTTTATTAGTAATTTTTAGTATTTGTTAGGTAAAATTTTCTTTTATGTCTCCCAGTCCCACTTCTAAGATGCGACATCATTATATCGCCAATAAGATACTTTCTCAATAGCTTTTCAATTTCTCTAAAAATTCTTTTTTAATATTTTTTTATTATATTATGTTAGTCACCATACAGTACATCCCTGGTTTCCGATGTAAAGTTTGATGATTCATTAGTTGCGTATAACACCCAGTGCACCATGCAATACGTGCCCTCCCCACCACCCATCACCAGCCTATCCCATTCCCCCACCCCCTCCCCTCTGAAGCCCTCAGTTTGTTTCTCAGAGTCCATAGTCTCTCATGCTTCATTCCCCCTTCTGATTACACCCCCCTTTCTTTATCCCTTTCTTCCCCTACCGATCTTCCTAGTTCTTATGTTCCATAGATGAGAGAAACCATATGATAATTGTCTTTCTCTGCTTGACTTATTTCACTTAGCATTATCTCCTCCAGTGCCATCCATGTTGCAGCAAATGTTGAGAAATCGTTCTTTTTGATAGCTGAGTAACATTCCATTGTATATATGGACCACAACTTCTTAATCCAGTCATCTGTTGAAGGGCATCTCAGCTCCTTCTATGATTTAGCTATTGTGGACAAAGCTGGGAATTTTTAATGCAATTTTTAACTGGAACTCTTTTTTCCACTGTTACCATCTGAATCAACACTCTGGAGTCTTAGGATTTGTATTATGTATCAGCACTACAGGACTGGAATTTGCATCATTTAAGTTATGGCAAACACACATACTAGGTAAGATTTAGAAAATGACCCTGTCTTGTGGCATGGGCTCTCCTGCAAAGCCAAAGTCAGACCTTCAGGGGAGATAAAAGCTGGAGAGAAAGGAATTTAATTCTTCTGGGCATAGAGCTACAAAGGTAATGAGACTTAAACTGGCAGTAATTGTTAAATTGTTTGGTCTACAAATAGTTCTTAGCTTATTGTAAAGTTAATGAATTCAATGAACTAATGTATAGTGAATTGCAAATTTGCAATGTTTTGATGGAATTACATTTTAACTTATACTTAAAGAAGATTCCAATATAGTAATGTCTTTTACTTTTATTTCTGGTAACAAATAGTGTAGAAAATACTCATTTTCAACATAAATACAGATCTTCCTTAACTTATGATAGCGTTGTACACCAATAAACCCATTGTAAGTTGAAAATATCATAAATCTTGGGGTGCCTGGGTGGCTCAGTTGGTTAAGCATCTGCCTTCAGCTCAGGTCATGATCCCAGGGTCCTGGGATCGAGCCCCATGTTGGTCTCCCTGTTCAGGGGAGAGCCTGCTTCTCCCTCTCCCTGCCACTCTGCCTACTTGTGTCTCTATCTCTCTGTCAAATAAATAAATAAAATCTTAAAAAAAAGACAATATCATAAATCAAAATGCACATAATACACCTAACCTACAGAACATGGTAGCTTAGCTTAGTTTAACTTAAAAGAGCTTAGAGCGCTCACATTAGCCTAGAGTTGGGCAAAAGCATATAACACAAGCTTATTTTATAATGAAGTATTGAGTATCTCATGTAATGTATTGATTACTGTTCTGAAAATGAAAACCAGAATGAGTGTAAGAGAGCAGAATGGTTGTAAGTACATCAGTTGTTCACCCTAGCAATAATATGGCTGACTGAGAGTTGCAGCTTCTGCCACTGCCCAATATCACCAGACTATTTTACCATATATCACTAGCTGGGGTAATGGCCCAAATTCAAAATTTTCAGTCTGGTTTCTACAAACGTGTATCATTTTGCACCATTGTCAAACTATTGTGAGTTGGAGACAGTCTGTGTTAACTAATTGCTGATGCCCTTTGTGGGGTTTCTATTAAAATGAAATTAGTTATTTACTGGCTTAACACAATGTTTTCAAGGTAATACAATATCCTAGAAGAGGCAAAATTATGAAGCTGCCTGTGGTCAAGACCATATAGAAGATATGTGTATTTGTAGCATCCCATCCAAGGTTGGAGGCTGTTGAAGTAAGTCTCCTGCCATTTAGTCAGTGTCATAGTAGGAAAACTTCATTACTATTACAGAATGAAAACAACCAGATATGAGTCCCACACTAAGCTCAGCTCTACAGCTTCATTTGCTAATACATTCTTATCAGGACCATGACGTGCAATCTGAGTATATTAAATAGCTGCCCTGTTTGGATAATGCATCCTATTTCACCATGAATTTTTTTCTTTTTGAACTAAGTGGAGGAGCCACACTAAACTATTTTTGGCTTAAATAAGACTTGCATTCAATGACAATTCAAAATAGTTTCACTTACTTTATGTCTAATAGAAAAATACCTTTCTGTAGCACCTCAGTTCATCTACCAGAGGCACTTGCTTTATAACAGATAAACTCACTTTTCGGAGATTGAAAAGTAAGCTGTTTGAAATTGGTACATAGTGAATTTGTGAGAATGAGGCACATTTTCCTCTTGGTTTGGCCACTTTTCTCTTCTGAAACCTATGATGATGAAGAGGGTCAGTCTGAAAAGCTAACAATTAACTTTTAAAATAAATTATGAGAACTTTACAAAAAGAAAAAAATTGGCATTATTACCTTATAAACCCTGTCTTGTACAAAACAAACATTATGACTGATTCATTCTACCAAATGGCCAGCGCTCAGGTTCAAATTTTTCTGTATTTCACATTGAAATGCCTCAGAAAACTTTGACTTAGTCATCTAAGATGTCAAACTGATACAGATTTTAATATAATCATCTCATTTAGTATTTTTATAATTAGCAATTTTCACACTTCTTTTTATTTCAAGTGAAAAACAGCACAGATTGTTTAATTTTACCAGGACTATAATCTGTGGTAGCCTGGTAGAATGGCTTACCTAAAACATAAAGTCTTTATTTGTACTATTTACTATTCATTTACCCATAGTATAAATACTCTTGCCATGTAGCTTTGAAGTCACCTAACGTGATATCACTGAGGTTGAGAAGTCAAGATGGGATGCTAATAATCAACTCTCAAGGCTTTTGAGCTGGTTCCACACATCAAACAGTATAATCTAGCTACCATAGGGCAGGAGATGGCTGAATTTCTAAATTGCAATGAAAAAATAGTTAAATGTAGGCATCTTGGGGGGAAATATTAACCTTTGATAAATCAATATATTGCATCTGGATTACAAAATTAGTAAATGTTTACTCTGTTATTTTATCATTAAATAATCTGTGTTAAATGAATATTGTAGATGGAAGTAATTAAAAACAACCTTAGGGAGAAGCTCTTTTAGCTTTTGTAAGTCACTAATGAGAAATATTAAGAACCTTTGGAATGAATATATAAATCCAGATTAAGATACAGATTTATCATGTGAATCCCTTCTTTATTCTTTTTATGTGGGAATTTGATAATAAAACTACCAATAGTGAGAAAGTGTAAATTGAAAAACATTAAAAAGGATATCAAATGCTGCGATTTAACACTATTAAATTCAAAGCATGGAAAAATCAGTTGTTATTATCCTTCTCACAATTCAACCAAAGAAATTTATTAGTAGGTAGATTATCTATAACAAATGTGTAGGGATTTTGGTCTTATTTATGCTTAGATACTGAAGTAACTGTTGTATTATCCATCTAAAATACAGCTTTTTACATTATTAATGAATAAACATTGGGGACAAATGAGAATTTTTGTTTATTGCATTGATTATAGAAATTCTGTATAGTACAATTATAAGGAGACATCTTTAGTTTGGGGACCAAAGAAACTATGATTTAAATGTCTACGTTTTCATTTAGACAATTAATCTGATAATTCAGTTCGTTTCCTCATCTATAATATCTATAGATGTTTCTTCATCTATAGAAACAATAGCATTTTTTTATCGTGTAGTTATTTTAAGGATTAAAAAGAATGTAGGGGTGCCTGTGTGGCTCGGTTGGTTGAGCATAGGACTCTAGGTTTCAGCTCAGGTCATGCTCTCTCTCTTCCTCTCCCTTTGCCCCTCCCCCACTTGCTTGCGCACGAGCGCTCTCTCTCTCCCTAAAAATAAATAATCTTAAAAAAAAAAAGGTTGTAGAGTCCCTATACACATGTGGGATAAAATAGATATTTAATAAGCATCAGTTCATAATAGTAATAATGTAGGTGGTATGAGGTGGAATTAGGAGATCACAGTTTGAAAAATTTAGGAAATAGATTTTTTCCAGTTTTATTGAGAAATAATTGACATATGTTACTATGTAAGGTTTAAGATGTACAGCATAATGGCTTAATTGACATATATTGTGAAAAGATTACCACAATAGTTTCAGCTAACATCCATCTTTTCATATGCATAGAATAAAAAAAGAAAAAAGAATTTTCTTTCCTCTTGTGATGAGAATTCTACGGATTTATTGTTTTAACTTTCCTTGTATATGATAGAGCAGTGTTATTCTCATGATATTGTACATGATATCCCTAGTACTTATTTATCTTATAACTGGAAGTTTGTACCTTTTGACTACCTTCCTCCAGTCCCTCCTCCCTTGACCTCCTGCCTCTGGTAACCACAAGTCTCTTTTCCTATGAGTTTGTTTTAAGATTCCACATATAAATGAAATCATACAGTATTTGTCTTTCTCTGTCTGATGTATTTCATTTAGCATAATGGCCTCAAAGTCTTTTCATGTTGTTGCAAATGGTAGGATTGCCTCACTTTTTGTGACTGAATAATATTCCATTGTATATATATAGACCACATCTTCCTTATCCATTCATCTGTCGATGGACACTTAGCTTGTTTCCGTGTCCTGGCTATTGTAATTAATGCTGCTATGAACCTTTGGGTGCAGATACCTCTTTGAGTAAGTGTTTTTGTTTCCTTTGGATGTAATACCAAGAATGAAATTGCTGGATCATATTATAGTTGTAATTATTTTTATGTTTTGAGGAACCTCCATGCTGGTTTGCATAGCGACTGTGCCAATTTACCTACCCACCAACAGTGCACAAATGTTCCCTTTTTTCCACATCCTTGCCAACATTTGGTATCTCTTATCTGTTTTGATGACAGCCCTTCCAACAGGCATGAGGTGATATTTTATTGTGGTTTTAATTTACATTTTCTGAATGACTAGAGACATTGAGCATCGTTTAATTTATCTATCGACCTTTTTTAAATCCTCTTTGGAGAAATGTCTATTTAGGTCTTTACTAATTTTTTTTTAATTGGATTGTTTTTGTTTTGTTTTGCTATCGAGTTGTATGCGTTCTTTCTTTATTTTGGATATTAACGTCTTATGAGATACATGGTTTGTAAATATTTTATTTTATTCCATAGGTAGTGTTTTCACTTTATTGATGGTTTCTTTGGCTGTGTGAAAGTTTTTTTAGTTTTATGTAGTCCCACTTATCTAATTTTGATTTCGGTGATTGTGCTTTAGGTGTCATACCCAATTGCTAAGACCCACGTCAAGGGATTTTATTTTTGTGTTTTCTTCTAGGAGTCTCATGGTTTCAGTTCTTAACATTTAAGTCCTTAATCCATTTCTACTTAATTTTTGGTGAATGTAAGATAGGGGTCCAGTTTCATTCATTTACATGTAAATATCCAATTATCTCAACACCATTTTATTGTCTTTAATAACCAAATAAGATATTTGATCTTTGTTATGAGTATAAATATGAAGAAGGGAAATAAAATCTTTTGAAAAATTCAGCATATAGGCTTTCTTTGAAAAATGCACTGCAGAAAGATCAGCACCTTGAACTTACTTGGGAGATTTCCACCAGACTTTATTAAAAAGAACTTGGTGGGGAAAATACCATATGCCAATATACTAGAGCAGCTGAGCAAGGGCTGTGAAACCTTTATGGCTCTGTGAGTGATATGGGCACCTTCTAACCTCCCTCTGCACTGTGAAATGCACCTTAGGTTTGGTGTTATGAGATGTGAGTAATATTTTATAGAAACACTTTTGTTTTTGTTATCTTTTTATGAAAATAATCCCATTTTCTAGTTTGTCCAGGAAATCATATTTTTGTTTATGATATTTTCCATAAGCAAAAATCATTCCATATAATCACATTTGCAATGTGTGATGCCTTTTAAATTTGGGCACTGTATTCATTATCTGTTGTTATGTAACAAATGAACCCGAAACACATCTTAAATAACAGATGTTTATATTTAACACTTTTTGTCATAAAGAATCTGGGCATGGCTTAGCTGGGTGCCTCTGGCTCAAAGCCGCTCATAAAGTTACAGACAAGGTGTCAGCTGGGCCTGCAGTCATCTCAAGACTCGCCAGGGGCTGATAGATCTGCTTCCAAGCTCATTCATGAGGTTTCTGGCAAGTTCAACTCTCTACTTGCTGTTGGCTTGAGATATCAGTTTCTTACCACCTGGACTTCTCCAAAGGCTGCTCACACCATGGAAGCTTGCTTCCCCTTTGGCAAGATAGTGAGAGAGTGACAGAGTTTGGAGAGGAGAAGGCAAAAGCCACAGTCTCCAGATAATCTCATCCAGGTGGCATCCCAGTTCTTCTGCCATACTGCCTTCCTTAGAAGTGAGTCAGTAGCCCCACTTACACTCAAATACAGGGACTACAAAAGGTCATGGATCATAGAAGATAAGACCATTGTGGGCCATCTCAGAGGCTGCCTTCCACAGGCACTGGTTGTAGTGATAGAATATTAAGCAAAGAAGGAATATAATAGGTATTTAGTGCCCAGTGTACTGGATACCTTTTACCTTGCTGGTGTTATCTTCATGCAACATTTGGAAATTAAACTTCAGAGACATTATGGACTTGGCTGAGGTCACAGTGCTAGTAAGCAGAGGAAAACGATGCTCTTTTGACTCCAAAGCCTATTACTATCACATCTTCATTTCAGGTAGCATCTGGAAATGTTAAAACCTACATCTTATTGAAGCTTCACCATGCTGTACTGACTATGGTTATTTAAAGGGCTAATAGAGCAGGTAGTTCAAAAACATACTAAGTTTAAACCCCTGAGGGCAGCAGATAGCTTTAAAATTCTGAATTTGTATCAGAGGTCCTTATAAAAGAAGGCGACCAATACCTACTTGTTTAAATGAGTTAAATTCAGTGTTTTATCTGTTTTTCTGTGGCATGGCATTGGTGGCACATTCTCTGGGGCCCATTCTAACCTACATAGGAAAATAGGTAGCAGAGATCAGTCTCTCCCTTTCTGTCTCTTCCTCCCTCCCTCACCCCTTTCATCTGCTGTTTATTCTTATACACACATACACACTCTTATCATGGTTATTCATAAACCAGAACTAAATGTATGCGTTTTGTCACCTTGACCCCATGCATACATTCTATCTATAACTCCTCTTTTGCTTGCTTCTCTCTTGAGGCTGATCTAATCACTAATCCCTTTGGACTTCCCACTTCTCAATTTACCCAATCAATTATGAGCTTATAGCCATAATTAGGTTTTTAAAGAAATTTTAATACATATTGAACCTCCCTTTCTGTCCCTAAATTACATCCTGTTAATGTTCCGTAAATTTTCAGCAGTGACATTCAATTATTTAGAGTCTAATCCAGCAAAAACTCAACCTCAAACATGATTTAATCTTCCCCCACTTTTCTCCTAAAGCAGACTGCACCCTATGTGTAGGGGCTTGAGAGAGAGAGAGAGAGAAGAGATGGTGTGGAGTATTCCTCTCCTCCTCACACCCCTCCATCTGGGGTTTGGTCCACCAGTCCATTCCCTCTCCTGTTAAACAAGCCAAATTGTGATCTATAAGCAGTCATAGTAAAAAATTCAGGTTCAGAATTGTAAATACAACTTAATTCCCCAAATCACAGCCTTCAAGAAAAGCATTCCCTTTTCTCACTCACTATACACCAGGATTGAATCAACTTCTTTTTCCATCTTAAGTGACTCCCAGAATTGCAGAAATTGTTTTACCACTTGTCACCTTCCTTAGACCAAACTTAGTTTTCTCTCACCCATAAGTGGATATCAAGCATTCTGATTTTATTACTTTTCTAAAAGCATACAATGAATCCTCTGTGAAAGAAAGAACAAAGAAAAGTTATAGCGAGCTAATGACTTTAAATTTGAACTACTTTCCAATAGCACATTTACCTTTCTTTATACAGGTATTCCTTCTAGAAAAAGGACGCTGCATTTTTGTGAAAGACAGACTAAAGGCCTCCAAAGATGCCTGTGCACACATTCCTGAAACTCATAAATATGAGATTAGACTGCATGGGCCCAATGTAATCACAGAAGAGGGGAGACAGAGAGATGCCAAGCAGGAGAAAGCTCCATGTGCCACTGCTGGCCTGACCATGGAGGGAGCCACATGAAAGTATGGGAAGAAACTGAATTCTGCCAACACCAGGGAGCTTAGGAGAGGACCCAAAGCTTAGATGACAAAGGCAGTCTCTGTCCACATCTTGATTTCAGCCTCATGAAACCCTGGGTGGAGAATCCAGCACTTTTGAGCTGGACTTTTGACCAAGAGTTAAGGTAAGCTCTTAAATGAGTTATTGCTTTAGGATGCTAGGTATATGGGAATTTGCTAGGGAAACAATAGAATAATAAATTTTTTTTTTACTTATGCTTAAGTATGTACTATAATATAGAGTATGCATAGATTGTGGGACTAGACTGGCTCATTATATTGATTACAGTATGGGATCAGCTGAATTTTTCCAAGGCCTGGGCAGTGGTTGGGGCCTGTAAATATACAGGGGTCATTTTTATAAATTCTACATTAATTGGATTGCTCCATGGGGAAAATAGTCCGATAAAAATTTTTACTTGATATAATTGTTTCTTATAATAAAACAATAATCCCAAGCATATTTTTTTATTTATTTCCCCACACCTGGCCCAAATAATATGTTAGAAGCCCTCACAATATCATTCATGTGTATGTTTAAATATTTAATACAGTGTCCTATTTGTTTCCACATAGCCCTGAACCTCACGGTGATAAGATTCTTGACAATTAAGAGCTGTGTTTTTACTTTTATTTTATACCCAGCAATTTGCATAAGTGACATGTGTTTAATCTATGTTTATTTAATGAATGGTTGATTTAGTGAATAATAGCATCTTATATTTTATCAGCTATTAAAGTGTGTCTCCTATAATGTCTTTTTATAAGTGCATGTTTGTGTGTGTTTTTCAGTTCTTAATTTTTGGAAACCATGTTTTCTCTAGACTGATTGTTTCAAGTTACTTTTAAGAATAGAAATTTTGAAGACTTCAATATCAGAAATAAATCTATTTTATAATAATGGATTACATTAGAAAAGTATTTTTCTTTTTTAACAATATGTATAAAGTTTTCTTTCATCAAATTTGAACACTTGAGGTACACATATTTTCAGAATTTTAATTTTTTTCAATGAAAATAATTTAGTATGACAAAAAAGATAATTAAAATAAATAATAGTTTCAAATTTATACTATTTATCATATAAAGTTCTAACAATATAATTAGATAGATGCATTTGGCATTATAATATCTAAATTATTCCAGAATATTCAAATAATTGTCAATTATTTGTAGATATGTTGAGAAATCATAGATTTCTCTAAATATGTGCTATTTTTATGAGCATTATACGTGCAAACAGAAACCACGTGTAGCTGACATGGAGGATGAGTTGAACAACTGTTGGAGCAAAATGAATGTCTTCAAATTCTCAGAGGATGATTTTTTTCCCCTGTGCAATCATAAAATTTGATAGAATTTAATATCTTGGTTCTGGTACTTGATTTCAACAGATGTCAGGAAAAGGGTCTAGGAAACACAATCAGGTGATGTCATAGAGCCAAGCAATTAGTAAAAGCCCATCACCTTGGGAAAGCAGTGATGACCCACCTAACATAGCATACATTGGCTACTGATACCTGTACAAGAGAACTTGCCATACTTGTTATGTGGACAGCTATTTATTTAAATGCTACTAAATTGTGATGCATTGTAGTTTCACGGAAACATGCCAAAATATCTATGTATGTAAATATGTTACTACAATTATGTATGATATAAAATTGTTTGCTATACTGTTAATTGTTACAATGCCTTAATCACTCCATGTATCCATGTGCTTTTCTATATGACTTTGCCATTTCTCCCACACAAAGTGGAGTATATTTCCCAGACCCACTGATGTTTAATTTGGTATTTGTCCAATAAGGACATAACAGAAAAGGCTCAGTTCACTTGTGCCATCAGTCTGAGAAGAACATGCTTCGGGTAGCCCACTGTCTAAGGTACACGAGAGATATGAGGAGGCATCCCATATTCAACCTATAGATTGAAGTCAAGCCCACTGAAATCCTAGATCAGTCAACAGCCAGCCAACACACAGATGTGAGATTAAAATAAATAACAGCTGTTTAGGGCAAATGAGCTTTGCTATGGTATATTACATATCATTATTATGACAATTAATGATAAAATGTTTTCCAAAGTAATTAAATACGCATGTGTTTATAAGCATGGATTGGATTCCCAAGTAATTAATCTGTATACCAATAACTCTAAGATAGCTTTTTCTTTTTTAAAAGCAATGTTGATAAAGTCACTTTCTTTCAAGTATTTTCATTGTGGCAGTATTAAACCAATAGAAAGTCTTATTGACAGTAACCGAAATCTCAAATTACATTTTCTTTTCTGTATGCCATTCTGTTTTTCCCTTAGGTGAAGAAGTAAAAATTCTGGGGAGAGCATGGGAAGAAAAATACAGGCACATACACAACTGAGATTTTCTGACAAGTTCTCCATTATATTGGAAGCAAAACACTGTATTTTACAGTCTTGTCACACAGCATAGTTACAAGCAAGCACTCTGTTATTTTTCTACTAAAATAAACATTTCAGAAAAGTAACCAGGAAAAGGCATGTTTGAACCACATCTAAAAGCACCAGAAGGAGGCAACCCTTCGCTATCGATATTGAATAAAGAGTCTATTGTAAGGGCTGGGAAGAGGCTTCATTTTGTTCTGTTTATAAATTGTACTCTTGCAGGTGCTGTGAACATATCTGAACGTTTTACTGTTCTCATCTGTTATGATTCCATAAGTCAAATATTTCTCTTCCAAAGTGTTTCATTACTCCTATTTTATTTCTTCCCATGAATCTGTTACATCACTCAGAAAAACAAAATTAACAAATCCAATCAGATCAAACAAACCTAGTTGGCTGAACAGAAAACACATGGAATCTTTGACTGTAAACAAGTTATTAACATTTCTGTGATTCTGTTGGTTCACGTTTCAAAAAGATAAGAAGTGAGAACACTTGAGATCAGAGTTTCAGGTATATGTTTACATTCATGTTTGTTGCTAAGTTCAACAAACGGGACTTCTAAAATGAAAATTAAGAGATTGTTATGAATAAATAATAAATAAATAATTAAATATCAGTAATCACTGGAGCAACCACAAAAGATAATATTCTTTCAGAATTTCACTTTGTTTCCTTTTCTGTACTTTCATAATTGTACAGAATATTTATTTTGCCTTTTGTTTCATATGATAACTTGTGCCCAGATGTGCAGAATTAGCTCAGGGTATGTGTGCATTTAGAAATGAAATATCTGAAGATGTGGCTGAAAATGTCAATGATGTTTTGCATTTACATATGTACTATAACTGCATTTTATATTACATCATATATTATATTATATATCTATATACAGAGAGGCAGGCTTGGAAGGGAAACAATGGTCATTTGGTCATTTTTTCCCCTCAGATTTGTTGTTGTTGTAGTTTTCTGTTTTTTCCTCTTTGCACTTTGCCTATAGTACCATATCTTTATCCAAGAGAATTAATTTAAATGTTTCAGCAACTCTTCTACTTGAAGCGTTTAAAACTACATCTTATCATTTTCTTCATGATTGAAATACCTTTCTCGTTTTCGAAATGTGAAATTAATACATGGTCATTTAAAACAGTTTGGACAGGGGTGCCTGGGTGGCGCAGTCGTTAAGCGTCTGCCTTCGGCTCAGGGCGTGATCCCAGCATTATGGGATCGAGCCCCACATCAGGCTCCTCCGCTATGAGCCTGCTTCTTCCTCTCCCACTCCTCCTGCTTGTGTTCCCTCTCTCGCTGCTGTCTCTCTGTCGAATAAATAAATAAAATCTTTAAAAATAAAAAAAAAAACATTTGAACAATATTGAAAACCAAAAGTAAAAGTAAAAATACCACACAATATTTTGATTTATAGCCTTGGAAAAGAGATACATAAGAGATTGTTATGTCATACATAGGCTAAGTTTGGTGCTTCACTGTGAAGTGGCTTTATGTTCTTCTACTCTGTACATGTTAACAGGTTCTCTGCTTGGATGTTTTTGCAATGTTTGCAATTCAATGCAATTAGAAAAGTTTTTTCATGGTCTCCTCTCATTTTTTTAAATCCTGAATTCTAATCACAGTTTAATTTATTTTATCTGACTGACAAATATGAGAAGCTAAGATAATTGTCATAAAATCTCAATATGTCCAAGATAATGTTTGCTAGCCGATATATTAAATTTCTTACTTCGGGTGACCTCTGTAATGACTCTCTGAAGTGAATCATAATATAATGAGGTAGGAACTGCGAAGTTATTTAACAAGAGTAAAATATATAAAGAAGATGACTGTCTTTATACAAGTGCTTTTGGTTAATTAAAAACATTTAAATTTTCAAAAATCTTGCTCAAATACTCTGTAATTTTTTTTACTGAGTTTTGTAAAAAATTTCCTACCATAGAAACTTACAATTCCAAAAATTGCCTTAGTCAATAAACATTTACTGAGTGCTATTGAGCAATATAATAGATGTGAAAGTTAACTTTTATATTTGTAAAAATCGCCTCAGGAGATAGAGTAAGAGATAAACTCAGAGGTGGACAATGATAATTGCTTTTCCAACTTTCATGGCTCTTCTTCCTCAGAATGCCATTTTGCAATTTTTTCTTTTTTCTTTCTATTTTTTTTAAGGCCACACTGTGACTTACTATATAGTTCCATTTACTAGTCTTCTTCACAAATAGGTATTGTCCTGTAAAATAATTCAGGACAATTAAAAAGAAGTTGTTGGGAGTAGACTTTTTCCTTCCAGGAATGTGGATGTGATTGTGTTAGGAAACAATGCTCCCTGGGTCTCGTATTTCTTCATGCCCTGGAAGCAAGGCACTGACTGGTATTTTCCCAAAGTATTTGTATAGCAAATGACCTTAAGAGACAGAAATAGTGTTTCTCTCCAAAAGAAAGGTTATGCATAATTACTATACATTTATAAATGATTTGGGTTCTGTAAATTTGTAATTCCTTTCCTGTCATGCAACCCTCTGAATGAGTGGGCTTCCATTTGGGCCCACCTGCATGAAGTTCAGAGCAGGAATGATGATGTTCATGCTGCTTGCCTGAGTAGTAAAGTATTTTTCTCACACACAGGAGTCTTGTGCCTTTTATAGAATCCATGAAATGGTGGCGAGCTAAATTGTTATCTTGTAAGGCGGGTAAAAATCTTAGACCTTCAAGATCCTTGGCAGATGGCTGAAGCAAATAGGAGTTTTATTGAGTTTGCACTTACATTTTAGTCTGTGATGCATTTTCAATTATTTTTTTTTATTATGTGAATGGTAGAGGTCAAACTTCATTGTTTTTAATGTAGTTATCCAGTTGTCTCGGTACCATTTTGTAAAGACTATTCTTTCCTCCATTGATTTGTTTTGTCACCTTTGTCAAAAATCAATTCATATTAAAAGAAAGAGTTATTTCTGGACTCTGAATTTTATTCCACTGATCTGTATGGTTATCCTTGTATTTATACCACACTGTCTTATTTTATCTTCATAGTATGGTCTTAAGGTGTGAGTTCTCCAACTTTGTTATTTTTTCAAGATCACTTTATTTATTTTGGACCCCCTATATTTCCATATGAATTTTGAGTAAGTTTATCAATTTCTACAAAAAGAGGCAGCTGGGATTTTGATAGGTGTATGGTGAATCTGTAGATCGATTTGAGTAGAAGTGATATCTTGAGGAAACAGTATTAAGTCTTCCAACCCATGACATGTGATGTCTTTCTCTTTATTTCTCTTTAATTTCTTTCAAAAATGTTCTGTAGTTTTCACTGTGAAACTCTTATATTTCTTTTTTTAAATTTATTTTAATTTGATGGTATTTAAGTAGAATTATATGTAGAATATATAGATTATAATGTAATCTATAGAATAGAATAGAATAGAATAGAATAGAATAGAATAGAATAGAATAGAATAGAATAGAATAATCACTTAGGAGGTTGGAGGATTCCAGGATAGAATGCAGGCTTTATAAAAACATATCTAATTTAATTGTAAATGTATGAAATAGCACTATAACATAACTGAAGGAAGTGGGAGAAAAGGATCTGACTTTTTAAAAGTAATTTTAAAAATAAATATCATTGTAGACCAAAGGCAAAAGAAACTCTTTATAACCACTGTACTGTGACTAATAAAGTTATTCTCTATGCAGGTACAGGTTAACAACTCTGAAATTGTTCTACATCTCTAGAGGGATTGTTTGTTCTAGCTCTGTAAAAAATGCTGGTGGTATTTTAATAATGATTGCATTAAATGTGTAGATTGCTTCAAATAGTAGAGACAATTTAACAATATTTGTTCTTCCAAGTCATGAGCATGGAACATTTTTCCATTTATTTGTGTTATCTTCAATTTCTTTCATAGGTGTTTTTATAGTTTTCAGAGAATAGGACTTTTACCTCTTTGGTTAGGTTTATTCCTAGGTAACTTATGGGTTTTGGTGCAATTGTAAATAGGATTGATTCCTTGATTTGTCTTTCTGCTGCTTTGTTATTGGTGTATAGAACTGCAACAGATTTCTGTACATTGATTTTGTATCTTGCAACTTTTCTGAATGCGTGTATCAATTTTTGCAATATTTTGGTAGAGTCTTTTGGGTTTTCTACATAGAGTATCATATCATCTGCAAATAGTGAAAGTTTGACTTCTTCCTTTCTGATTTCAGTGTTAAATAACAATGGCGAGAGTGGATATCCTTGTCTGGCTCCTGACCATAGAGGAAAAGTTTCTCATTTGAGGATGATATTAGCTGTGGGTTTTTCATAGGTGGCTTTTATTATGTTGAGGTATGTTCCCTTATCCCTATTTTATTGAGGGTTTTTATCAAGAATGGATGTTGTACTTTATCAAATGCTTTTCTGAATCTATTGAGCAGATCATATAGCTGTTATCCTTTTGTTAATGTGGTGTATCATGTTGATGAATTTGAAAATATTGAACTACCCTTGCAACCCAGGAATAAATCCCATTTGATTGTGGTGAATGATTCTTTTTAATATACTGTTGGATTCATTTTGCTAGCATCTTGTTGAGAATTTTTGCATCTATGTTCATCAGGGATATTGGCCTATCATTCTCTTTTTTAGTGGAGTCTTTGGTTTTGATTTCAGGGTAATGCTAGCCTCATAGAATTAGCTTGGAAGTTTTCCTTCCACTTCTATTTTTTGGAGCAGAGTGAGAATAGGTGTTAACTATTCTTTAACTGTTGGGTAGAATTCCCCTGGGAAGCCATTTAGCCCTGGGTTTTTGTTTTTGATTACTGATTCAATTTCTTTGCTGGATATTGATCTGTTCAAGTTTTCTATTTCTGTTTCAGTTTTGGTAGTTTATATGTTTTTAGGAATTTATCCATTTCTTCAAAATTGTCCAATGTATTGGTATATATTTTTTCATAATATTCTGTTATAATTACTTGGATTTCAGGGTATTCATTGTTATTTCTCCTCTTCCATTTGTGATTTTATTTATTTGGGTCCTTTCTTTTTTTTGTTTTGATAAGTCTGGCTAGGGGTTTATCAATTTTATTAATTTTTTCAAAGAATCAACTTCTGGTTTAATTGATCTGTTTTTCCTTGATTTTTTATTTCTATATTATTTATTTATACTTTAAACTTTATTATTTCCCTTCTGCTAGCTTTTTGTTGTTCTTTCTCTAGATCACATTGGTGTAAGTTTAGGTTGCTTATTTGAGACTTCTCTTGCTTCTTGAGGTAGGCCTGTATTGCTATATACTTCCCTCTTAGGAGTGCTTTTGTTGCATACTAAAGGTTTTGGACCATCGTGGTTTCATTTTTATTTGTTTCTATGTACTTTTTTTTAAGATTTTATTTATTTATTTGACAGAGATAGAGACAGCCAGCGAGAGAGGGAACACAAGCAGGGGGAGTGGGAGAGGAAGAAGCAGGCTCATAGCGGAGGAGCCTGATGTGGGGCTCGATCCCATAACGCCGGGATCACGCCCTGAGCCGAAGGCAGATGCTTAACCGCTGTGCCACCCAGGCGCCCCTGTTTCCATGTACTTTTTAATTTCTTCTTTTATTTCCTGGTTGACCCATTCATTCTTTAGTAAGATGTTCTTTAGCCTCCATGTATTTGTGGTTTTTCCAATTTTTTTCTTGTGGTTAACTTCAATTTTTGTAGCATTGTGGTTGGAAAACATGCTGATATGATTTCAGTTTTTGTACTTGTTGAGGCCTGATTTGTGACCCAGTATGTGATCTGTTGTGGAGAATGTTTCATGTGCACTTGAAAAGAATGTGCATTCTGTTGCTTTAAGATGAATGTTCTGAATTTGTCTGTGAAGTCCATCTGGTCCAGTGTGTCATTCAAAGCCATTGTTTCCTTGTTCATTTTCTGCATAGATGATCTGTTTGTTTAATGTAAGTGGGGTGTTAAAGTCCCCTACTATTATTGTATTACTATCAATGAGTCATTTATGTTTCTTACTAATTGTTTTATATATATGGATGCTCCCATGATGGGGGCATAAATATTTGCAATTGTTAGATCTTGTTGGATAGACTACTTTATTATGATATAGTGACCACCTTCATTTCTTATTACAGTTTTTGGGTTAAAATCTAGGTTTTCAATTATAAGTATTGTTATCCTGGCTTTCTTTTGATGTCCATTTGTATTGTAAATATTTCTCCATCCCCTCACTTTCAATCTGCAGATGTCTTTAGATCTAAAATGAGTCTCTTGTAGGCAGTATATATATATATATATATATATATATATATATATATACACATATATATATATATACACACACACACACACATGGGTCTTGTTTCATTAACCATTCTGACACTTTATGTCTTCTGATTAGAATATTTAGTCCATTTGCATTCAGCAGAATTGTTGATAGATATGAATTTAATGCCATTTTATTACTTGTTTTGTGGTCATTTCTAGAGATTTTCTCTGATCCTTTCTAGTCTTTATCAGTTTTGGTCTTTCTTTCCCACTCAAAGAATCCCTTTTGATATTTCTTGCAGGGCTGGTTTAATGGTCATGAACTCCTTTAAATTTTTTTGTCTGGGAAACTATCTCTCCTTCTATTTTGAATGTAACATTGTTGGATAGAATATTCTTGGCTGCAGATTTTTGCCATTCAGCACACTGAATGTATCATTCCACTCTCTTCTGACCTGCCAAGTTTCTGTGGAGAGATCTGATGTGGAGAGATCAATAAACTTGTTGATCTTCCCTTGTAAGTTAGGGATTTTTGTCCTGCTGCTTTTAGGATTATTTTCTTCATCTCTATATTTTGCAAATTCAACTACAATATGTCTTGGTGTTGGCCTGCTTTTGTTGATTTTGATGGGAGTTCTCTGTACCTCCTGGATTTGGATGTATGTTTTCTTCCCCAGATTAGGCAAATTTTCAGCTATTATTTCCACAAGTAAACCTTCTGCTTCTGTCCTCTCTCTCCATCTTCCTATGATATGAGTGTTATTATGCTTGATGGAGTCACTGAGTTCCCTAAGTCTATTTCATTTTCCAAGATTTTTCTTTCCCTCTTTTGTTCAGCTTCCTTGTTTTCCATAATTCTGTCTTTTATATCATTTATTTGTTCTTCTACTTCTTACATCCTTGTGGTATCATCCAATCAGTCTCACATCTCAGTTATAGCATTTTTTTTTTATTTTGGCCTGATTCGTTTGTAGGTCTTTAATCTCTGTGGTAAGAGTCCCTGGTGTTTTCTGTGCTTTTCTTAAGCCCAGCTAGTACTTTATGATTGCTGTTTTAAATTTAGATCAGGCATATTACTTATATTTCTTTTGATTAGCTCCGTGGATATGACCTTATCTTCTTTCTTTTGGGATGAATTCCTCCATCTTGGCATTTTGTCTAGGTATCTGTCTTCTTCTGTGCGTTAGGAAAGCCTATTATGTTTCTTCCTGAAAGTAATGGCTTTATGAAGAAGAGGTCATATAATGTCCAGGGCCTGGTGCTTCAGAAAGTATCTGTTGTATGCTGCATGCATTCCACTGCTGTGTTATGGCTGCTCTATTGCTCATGTCAGTCCTCTGCAGAGTTTCTCCTTCCTTGCAGTGGGGAGTGTTTGGACCTTGGCCAGAGTGTGATGAGTTTTAACTAGATATGCTCTGGTCTGCTTGTTAAAATAGACCTAATGTTATTTCCGCTAGAACTGAGGCTTTGTAGAACTCTATGGTCAGTAGAAATGGTGCGTGCTGGGATTTGTGCTGGTCTTCTGGGAAAGGGCCTGCTGCACTGATCTTTAGGCACACTTGCTCAAGAAAAGGAGTACCAGAGGAGTGCAGTTGGGTGGGACTTGGTTTAAGCAGATCATGTAGCCAGTATTGATGATGTTCTGCTTATTGAAATTAGTTTATGCTGAGGGGCAGGGGAAGGAAATGGCCCCAGCCAGCTCCTCTGTCCATGGAGAGGGGAGTTCATACTTGGTGCTGTCTGGAAAGCCCTCCCAGAGGAGCAAATAATTTCCCCTGTGTGTCCTAGGCATTTTTTCAGATTACTATTTTCATACACTCTGTGTCCAGGTTGCTTGTCTGTTTGGAGCAGTGCAGTGCACTTTGGGCTCTATTCCAGCCAGGCTGGCTGAGTTTTAAAACTCCAAACTTTAGGGACCTGGTGTGACAGGTACCAGCACTGGTCTTCTGGGGTAGGGTCTTGCCATGCTGGGGTTGATGCAGGTTTGACCCAGAAGGGCAGTCACACCAGACTATAGGAGTGTGGGATTTGGAGAAGAGCAAACTAAAGAGCCAGTGTCTGGATTAGCTGTCCTCAGCAGGTGTCTCTGCACCTATGCTAAGGGGCAGGGAGGGAAATGACACCCTCTGACTCTTTTGTCCCTGGAGAGACAATGCCACCTTTCTCAGATGCACTCAAGGAAGAGAGAACAGTCCCTCCCAGGTGTCTTAGGTGATCCTCAGATCATGTCATCTGTCCCTGGGTTACCTGTCTGCCTCCTCTGCAGGAGCAGTGCAATACCCTCAGGGCTCTATACTATGCCATGCCACGACCTCTAAAACTCCAGTCTTTGAGCCCTGCTGGTTCCAAAAACAGAAAAATCAGCGCCTCTCATTTTCGCAGTCAGTGGCTTTGGGGAAGTGTTCTACTTGTGTGATCCCCTGTGCACTCCTCTCTTGCCTTTCCCCATAACCAGGGCTCCCTTCCATCTGTAGCACCCATGATCCATTTCTCCCTCAATTCCATACTTCCTACCTTCCATGACATGACCTCTTCTCTCCCTCTAGTTGTGCAGTTTGTTCTGTCAGTCCTCAGACTGTTGCCTTGAATATTTGGAATCAATTGATATTTATGTAGCTGTGTTCAAGGATCGAGGCAAAGCTGGGTTCTTTTACTACACCACTGTCTTAGCTCCTCCTACACTACCAAAATGTTTTTATACAAGAAAATAATTTTCAAATCCCTGACTGCTGATCCACTATTTCAAATACCAGTTTATATGGAATAATTCTAACATATAGAATAATACTTGGGTGTTTTTGTTTACATTTACCTTAAATATTTTCTCTGATTATACATTTTTATACACACTCCAATATAAAATGGAAATTTTATATTATCCAGGTAGCAGTTTGGGAAACTATATAAAATAATCCAAGTTCAAAAATTCAAGAAATTTTGAAGGTAGATAAGGAGATTTGAATCAATTTACATCAAGTCATTAACTGAATAGTTAATGAAAAAATATTTTATTTGAACTTTAATTACCTTCATTCAATCCTTATTGGTATTCAATCACTGAAACAAAGTAAAATATGCAGTTGCTTAATTTATGATTAAGTTACACCGCATATCATTCTAGCAAAATATTTTTTCCTCGTAACATTCCATTTTCATGATGTTGAAACAGATTTTCTTTTTAGTCAAGAGACTAAAGATGCTAACACAGCAAAGAAATAAAGAAGGAAATACAAAACTTTTTTTTCTTACCTGTGGAAGTTAAGCCTTTTATCCTGCTGAATTGATAGTTGTACCAGCGACAGTTGTTCAATATCAGTTTGCTCTGGGCTACAAAATCAAATGCAGATCTAATTATCTCAGCAAGTGAAATGGGATATTTTTATCCCAAGGTCTTTATCTTTGAATGTCTTTCTCTCTCTGCTCCCAACTATTAGAGGCCACTTTGACAGAACGTTGATAAGCATTTAGCTTAAATCATACCAATACAGAGTACAGTTACAATCTTATGCTATAATAGTTTTTCCAAAATTTTTGTTCTGCAATTGACAAAAATACATTACTTCTCAATGCATAATTACATAAATTAAGACATGGTTTCATAAAATTCTGAGTATTACTAACCTATGTGATGTGATTCACCCTGATACTTTTTTTCTTATCTATTTTGTTTTCTTTCTTTTTAAGATTCTATTTATTTATTTGTCAGAGAGAGAGGGAGAGTGCACAAGCAGGGGGTGTGGCAGGCAGAGTCAGAAGCAGGATCCCCGCTGAACAAGGAGCCAGATGTGAGACTCAATCCCAGGACCCTGGAATCATGACCTGAGCCTAAGGCAGATGCTTAACCAACTGAGCCCTCTATTTTGTTTTCTAAAAGAATTCTGGCCACAGTCATTTTAATGAAAAAAAAAATTTTTAAGTCTCAATCTGTAATCTGAAAGAGGATTCCCTAAAGTAAAGTACTAAACTACATGGGTCCGGGTATAAAACAGCTTCCACAGCATTATGGGCACCGCTTCTTTGAAAACTTCACAATGATAGCAATTTTGCATTATTTTTGTGAGTATTCAGTTAACATTTAGGATACTGTAGTTCTATGATGGTAAGGTCTATGTCTGATTTTATTAGGAGAATATATTGTCAGTCTCAGGATTTTATAAACACACAATTAATATCTATTGAAATAATCCTTGATTCTGTTTTCTCCCTCACTAAATACATATCATCATTCATTAAGTCCTATTTCCATTGTACCACTCTAATCAACAGTATTGTTACTTGTACACTATGATTTACTAAATGACTTCACTGCCTCCATTCTTGGCCTTTCTCAACTCAGAATCCTCTTATTAAAACATAATTCTGATCTCATGCATCCTAATCCCTTTGCATTGCAAGTGCACAGATATCTAAATTATCTAAAGTGACCTACAGTGTTCAAAACACTGTCATTCCTATCTGCATCAGCTAGCTTTTGATTTATAACAAATCAGCCCAGAGCTTCATGGCTGAGAATTACATGAGTTCACAATTTTGTTGTCTGGCAAGTTGGGCTGGGCTCAATGGGAAGGTCTACTGATCTTGGCTAGGCTTATCCCTGTAACTGTGGGTAGCAGCCAGGTTAACTGGGAATGAGCTGACTCCTGGCTGGAGCTCCTCAGTTTTTCCCCACATACTCCTCATCCTCTAGTATGACAACCAGTTTGTTCATATGGAGGCAGTGCTTGATGAAGAGAGCATAATTGTGCAAAGCTTTTTGAGGCTTAGGCTTGAAAATGATATAACAGTACTTCCTCTGTATTCTTTTTCCCAAAGAAAATCACAAAGACAGACCAGATTCAAGAAATGAAAAAGAGATGCTGGAAAATTGCAATGCAAAGCTGCCTGGTAGACAGAAGGAAATGATCTCATCCATTTTTGCAAACAATTTACTACACTATCCATATCTTTTTCCTGCAGAGTATGTCAGCTTGACTCCTACCAGACACTTACTGCTCACTCTTCTCCAACCACCTTATTTCTTCCAAAAGGCCAACCTATTTCTAGCTAATGATTTGGCTAAGTAATCATACTGCTCCCTATGGCTAGAATACCCTTCTTCAATATTGTCACATAACTGGCTCATCTCATTCAGGTCCCAGACAATATGTCACTTTAAATCACCACATGATGAAAAAGTTTTCCTGGTGGCTAAAACCTGTGGTCAAAAATCCTCCAGGCTGAAAGGTAGAAAGAGTTACCTAAAATTAAGTAAGCACTATAAATAGTATACTGGCTCCCAGGATAATTATATTGCAATAGACTGTGAACTACTTGAGGACAGGAACTTAGTGATATTAATTTCAAAACTTGAAACACACATATACCTGGTAGTTATTTAATAAATATTTGTTGCTCTAATTTTTAAAAGGAACCTACACAATTGTTTTAGACCTGAAGCAATTATTTCACAAAACATTGACTACATTAGGGAAAAAAATAATTTCCTGATGCTGTCAAGAACAAATTACTCTAGGACTCTTCTTTACAACCAGAAGGCCTTGGTGAGCATCTGCTTGGACCTAGCTGTTTAATTACTCTTTTCCCCTTACAATAGAAGAAGGTAATTAACAACTCCTGTTCTTAATTAGGAGCTTCTTGCCCAGTGCATCTGGTCCTGCTTCTGTCTCTACTGCAGTGAATTACAGCTCTTGCTGAGAGAATTTTGCTAGGAACCAGAGCCTTTGTTTCATCTTCCTAAGTTACCTAAAAAAAATAAATCAGTGTACCATGCAGCCTTTTAAGTATGGCTGTCCCCCTCCTCCCCCTTGTCATTATCTTGTGTTTCTGCATCACTGTTCTTTAGAGTATGATTAAAATGAAGAGTTATAACAAGGCTACCCTAATTTTAATTTTCCATTCTCTATTTTTGTTTTTAATGTTTGATGGATGAAAATTTGGGCTTCATTCACAAACATGGCACACACATATGTCCAATTCGTGACCTTTTTTTTTTCCTTTGGGGTAACTGATAGTCACCTCTTAACATGTCCAATTCCAAATTTAGTATCTTCCTCCCAAAATCTACCTCTTCATCTTCTGTAATCTCCACCTCAGTAAATACTAATCCCTCCTCACAATAGGCTGCTACAAAATTTTGCAGTCTCAAATGTTGCTGATGTTTACTCCCCTCCCACACTCTGATTCCTTCCCCAAAGTGGTCTGCTCAATATTTTTGAAAAGCATGCTCTTTTTGGACAGAGATAGATATGTTGTAGGCAGAACAATTTTTTGTTAGTGCATAAGCAAATTAAAACATGACTTTTTAAAAAGAATTTGATAGTTGTCTTTTAAAAAGAAAATCATCCCAAGAATCACCATGGAAAATCTATTTTAAAAAAAAATCAGTTGAGCTTATTTACATGTAGTTAAGCAGATTCACATTATTACCTTATCAAATGTGAGTTGGAGAGACTGATACAATATACTTCACTATTGAGGACTGTTGACATCATTAACCTGATTCTGCTACTGGAAATCCTCCTTCCTCCTTTCTGGATCTGGTGATGTCTTTTTCTTTATTATCCATAACTAATGGTGCCTCTCTATTAAAACTTCCCTGATTCCTGAGGTAACCTCTCTGTCCTCTGTCCTCTCTGACCCAACATATTTTGTTTATATTTTCTGGGAGCAGTTACCTTGCTACTATGGCAGGACCCCATGATATTCATCACTGTCCCTCTTGCCCAGGCTGGACACAAGTTAGCACATAATTAGAAAGTTATCAATACTAATAAATAAATGCTATGGAATTGGAAAGTCACATATTTCTTTTTCTTTCATAAGAAGAAATGAATATCTACCCTATAACTCTTCAAGCAGTAAGGCAAGCTTGCAGTTAACAAAACCAACTTTCTGCTAGTTGAGTGACTACATCTGCTTTGTTTAACCAGAATGTCTTAAATGAATAAAATATAGTCTGAAACATTGCTACAAATGTTTTGTTAACTCAGATATTCATTGACTGGATAATGCAAGATGAAAATGTAGAATCTAAACTTAGTAAGTTTCCTAGGAGCAAATCAATAACATTTTATTTACCTATTGCCTTTTTGTTTATAATTCTATCCCAAAATAATTGTTAAGCCTTATTCCTTAGTATCCACTTAACAAACATTTTATTATGTACTTATCTATTCCTTTATAAAAAATCATTCACCATGGTCCAGATATTATTGTATATATTGAGGGTAACATCATTAAAGTAATTAAATATTGCCTAGCTTTTCTTTCAAGAGATCTTTGAACTTGAATTATGAAGTAGAGACCAATAGATTTTGACAATACAGTTTTATAAGTGCTAGGATGAAACTAGACAGAACAAAGGTAGAAAGGGAGAGAAGTGATGAGAATGGATTTCTTAAATGATACAGATGATGTCTGAACTATAAATGAAGAGTAAATTGGTGAGTTGAAGAGTTGGAGGAGATAGACATTTCAGGCAGATACATCAGTGTGAAGAAATTATATACATAAAGGAGAAAAGGGAATATTTAAGCAACTGAAAGTACTGAAGTGGCTTCATCAATGTGAGCAAAAGGGACATGACAGTAGAAATGATGGGAGACGATTGATGAGGTTCCATCACTGAATACCCATATGCTTGTGGAGTTTCTTCTTCATGTTTCGTATTGTTTCCCTATTGCTTCTGTAACAAATTACCGCAAATTTTATGGCTTAAAACAACACAAAATTATTGTCTTTACAGTTCTGGAGGAGAGATTTCCAAAATGGGTCTTATAGAACTATTAGAATTCCATTCCTCCTGTTAGCTTTAGATGAGAAACTGGCCCTTACCATTTACAGCTTTTGAAGACATTAATAGTCATATCTCCTTGGACCCTTCTTCCTCCTTCTTCCTGTTATAAGGTTACTTATGATTTCCTGGGTCTATACAATAATGAGGAATAATCTCCCTATGTAAATGTGCTTAGTTTAATCACATTTATAAAGCTCCTTTTGACATACAAGATACTAACAATTAATAGCTTTCAGGAATTGGTAGGTGGCTATCTTTGGGGCCATTATTATGCTTACCACAAGCTATGAGATATTAAAGTGGTGAGGTAGGGATAATCCATCAATAAAATTACTATCTTTAGAAAGAGACTTCATGTGAGGGTTTACATTATTGATTTTAAGCAGATAATTCAGAAGTTTCAGTGGTCTAAGGTTATTGAGTCCTCTGAATTCCTTTGGGGTTCCACATGTATTTTTCACTATAGGTTTAAAAATTGTGTGTTTTTCTAGAAAAATAAAATACAGACTTTTTTTTAAAGATTTTATTTATTTATTTGACAGAGAGAGAGACAGCCAGCGAGAGAGGGAACACAAGCAGGGGGAGTGGGAGAGGAAGAAGCAGGCTCCCAGCAGAGCAGGGAGTCTGATGTGGGCTTGATCCCAGGACCTTGGAATCATGCTCCGAGCCGAAGGCAGACGCTTAATGACTGAGCCACCCAGGCACCCCGAAAATACAGAAATTTTATGATAGTCCCAATGATGAAGGTGGGGAGTTAAGTGTCACTGAATCACAGGAGTCAATAATCTAAGCCAAAGGAAAGGACTTGGAGCAAGGTTCACAAACATGAAGCTAATGCAACAAGTGCAATAAACTTATTTGCTTTATTTAACACATATGATGGTTGTAAAACATTAGAATTCCATTTTTTATATTTACCCTTTGCAATTATATATTACAATCACTACTATCAGTTTTTTGATCTATTCATTGTTTTTGACAGCTGTGATACTCTACTGTGTTGATGAATTATAATTTACTTAACCATTCTGCTAGACAAAAGGTTAGGTTTTTCTAATATTTCCTATTATAATCAATGGCACAATTAATAACCTTGCACAAGGACAAAGAAAATGTTTGTTTATGTGAGTAGGTTTATGTGTGTCAAGTGCTACTAGTTTTCCTTCATATGAGAATGTTTTGATTTCCCCTTTATTCCTGAAGAATATTTTTGTTGGGTATATAATGTGGAGCTGTAATTTCTTTTCTTTCATCCTTTGAAAAATATTTTATCTTTTGTGTCTTTCCTGTGTGCTTTCTCATATGCTGTCCTTAGAATTCATTTCACCTGTAAGAAAGGTGTTGTTTCTCTCACTGATTTAAAGATTTCCCTTTGTTTTCTGTTTCCAGTTTGACTTGATGCACCTTGATCTGGATTTTTTGGATTTACACTCCTTGGGTTTCACTCAGCTTCTTGAATCTCTAGTTTTATAATTTTTTTGACCAAATTTGAGAAGGTTCAGCCATTAATTTTTTTAAAAATAATTTTTAAGCCCTACTGTTTTTCTTCTTTTCTCTTGGAAATTTAATGACAGAAATGTTAGAACTTTAATTAAATCTCACATATCCAAGGAGTTTTATTATTTTAATCTATTTACTTTTGTTGTTCAGATTGAGTAGTTTATATTGTTCTGTCTCCACCCTCACTTATTTTTTCCTCTTTCCTTTCCATTCTTTTGAGCCCATCCATTGAATTTTTATTTTTTTCCCAGTTTTGGATTTTATTGTTCAGTTCTAAAATTTCCACTTGGTTTTTTATCACTTCTGTCTCTTCACTAAGAGTATTCAGGGCGACAACAGTTTTTTCTATTTGTTTCAAACATATTCTTAATTTTTTAGAGAAGCATTTCTATGATGGCATTAAAATTCTTGTTAGATAATTTCAAAATCTCTGTCATCTCAGTGTTGATTCCTATTAACTGTCCTTCCTCATCAAAGTTGAGGTTTTTGTGGTGTGTATGATACATTTTGATAACTGATTTTCCATTGCCCTGAATATTTTGGATATTATGTTATGAGGATTTGGATGTTATTTAAATATTCTGCTGTATCTGGATTCTACTGACACCATTCTGGTAGAGAAAATGGAGGGCAACCCCTTGCTATCTACAATGGGGATAGAAAGCAAGGTTCCCTACTCATCCCCTGTTGGCACTCAGGTAATAGAGAGGTTGTGGTAGGGAGTCCTGTGACACCATCCTAATGAGAGGAAGAAGAGTGTCTCATTACAACTCCATACATGGCATCCACAGACATCAAGTTGGGGATGCAATAGTGCTCATTGTTACCCAGTAGGGATTAAAGCACTGTACTCTATTCAGCTTTCTGTGATACCACCTTGTCAGGAGGGTTGGAGTGCCTTGGTAAAAATCCAGACTGTTTATTTATGCTCTAAAAGTTTTCTGATGCTAGGCAGCTCCTTTTCTAGTCCTTTGGTTAGGGAGAATAATGGTTTTAGGATTCTTGTGTGTGTGTGTGTGTGTGTGTGTGTGTCTTTTCTTTCTGTTTGTGTCCAGGTTGTCAAATTCCTCCCAAACCCATTCTGGAATATAGGAGAAAAAAAAGAAAAACCAGAGAATCCACTTTCACTTCACCTCATTCAGCTAGGTGATGGAAAAAAAGATAGAATATGATGTATGGGTGAAACTGTTCTGGAATATCATGGAAGAATTGTACATCCTTAACTTATAATTATTGTCTAGGTTTCAGTCATCTGGGCACACCTATCTGAAAGGGAGGCTGGGGATTGTAATCCAGCTGTGTGACCAGGAAGAAAATATTAGTTTGGTGAATATCCAGGCAGTCTCTATCACACTGTGGTGTGGTAATTTTACCAAAACTCTTATATCCTACACTTCTTTCTTTTTTTCAATACCCAAATTGAAAGTCTTCAGTCTTGGATCTGCAAAGCCATTCATTTTATTTTCTTCTATGACTGGGTTTCTGATGTTGTTAGAAAGATCATGTTTGAGTAAACTGGTCTTCTAAAACCTTTTGGTCTCAATCTCAGCCATCCAATATGGATTTGCTTCACTCATGTGAAGTTCAAAATTGGTGTTTTGATTAAAGTGCATCCAGGGGGAGAAAAGAACATCCAGGGAGTAGTGGTGTTAATGAAGTAGATGAACAGCTTTATTGAGAGAATGAATGTAATAAAGCCTGGAGATATTGTTTTTTTCATCAGAATGGGATCTACATGTCTTTATAATACTTTGTACAAGCATACAGATCAAGCCATAAAAAAATGAAGTGAATGAAAAGAAATGAATTGAATGAAATGAAATGAATGAAAACCAATTCTAATGGCTAAAAGGACAAAAGGGTGTATCACATTTATGCAACTAAGTATACATTGCTAAATATTTCTGAAAGACTCAGGAAAGAAAATATCTCTCAAAATATTTCAAAAAGGGAAGCTGTTGACTGAAAAGGAAAGTAATAACCAGGAATGAAAAATGTGAGATATATTTAACATTTCTCCCACAGAGTTGTTCTTTGGACCAACAGTAGGCCAACTTTAATTGGAAATACAACTGCAGTTTTGCTTTCCATGTTTTGTTATCCACAGTCAACCTCAGTTTGGAAGCAGTCTGACATATCCTCAGAAGGTGAGTTGTAGCCTAATGTTATGTCCCATGCTTACATCATTCACCTCACTTTGTCTTATTATGTAAGCATGTTATCATCTCATATAATCAAAAGAAAAAGAAGGGTAAGTACAGCACAAGATATTTGGAGAGAGAGAAACCACATTCATGTAACTTTGATTACAATATATTGTTATAATAGTTCTACCTTTTCACTAATTACTGTTGTTAATCTCTTACTGTACTTAACTCATAAATTAAACTTTTTTGGAGAAAAAAAAATGGTGTGTATAGGGTTTGGTACCATCTGTGGTTTTAGGCATCCACTGCGAGTCTTAGAACATATTCCTCAAAGAATAAAGAAGGGACTACTCCAATCATTTATATAAAAATTATATAAAAATGCATTACTTATATAAAAAAATAAGGTTAATGAGGCCATCTTGGCTTTAAACATTTGTTATTAAGTCTCCTCAGAAGTCAATTCTGAGAAGTAAGGGCTTAAAATAAATGTAAATCCAGTTACATGAAATTGAAAACACCATAGTTCTAAAATCTATGAATAAGTGCATTTCTTTTTTTCAAAGATTTTAGTTAGATAGCTATATTGGTTATTTAATTTTGTATTTCCCTATCCCCATATTTGAAAGTTTTGAGGTTTTGATTTATAATTCATATTTTATCCTAAAGATAAGACACATGTTTCCTTTTTCCCAAGTAAGCATTTTCATATGTTATGCTTACAGAGGCAGAAATAATAGTAAAGTGACTTTAGGCATGAGAAATGGGAATCATACCTGCCTCTATCTTTGACAATAGAATACCAAAGATGTAATTCAGTATCAAGAACCCACACAATAGGGGCGCCTGGGTGACTCAGTCATTAAGCGTCTGCCTTTGGCTCAGGGTGTGATCCCAGAGTCCTGGGATCGAGCCCCATATCAGTCTCCTCTGCTGGGAGCCTGCTTCTTCCTCTCCCACTCCCCCTGCTTGTGTTCCCTCTCTCTCTGTCAAATAAATAAATAATTTTTTTTAAAAAAGAACCCACACAATAAAAAATTCTTACAAATAAGCTTATCCTTACCATTATAGGCACATGGCTTAAAGTATGTATGCAAGAAAGGCAGTTTTTATTGACAAATTTATGTAAGTAAGTAATAATAGAAGTAACTCATATTTCAAAACTAAAATATTCAGGAAAAAAGGTGTTAATATATATATATATTTAATATATTTTATTTTAACATATAAATATAAATATAAGGTATATGTATCTCATTATTTTTATTTGAAAGTTCTGTTATTTCTCATTTAATCAGGTTGATACTTTCATTACAAGTAAGAAGTTGCTTTTAAAGCAATGCTAAGATCATTCAAACCAGAATTAGTGAATGTAATACAAGTATATGTAACAAATTTCTAAGAAAAATAAATTTTAAAATGTTGCAACTCTAAGGTTGATAAGTCAGATATGCCATGCACTGATAGTGTGCATTTTGCATTATAAGCATAAAAGTAAAACTTTTTTAATTCCTTCTAGATCCTATTTTGACCTGGTTTAAGCATAAGAAGGGAGTGATTTTTAGTTGAAGTTTATGTCCTCAGCAACCTTATTTTCTGATTAAAAAACAAAAACATGGGGACACCTGGGTGGCTCAGTAGGCTGAGCATCCAACTCTTGATTTCAGCTCAGGTTATGCTCTCAGGGTCATGAGATCAAGTCTTACACTGGGCTCCACACTCAGTGTGGAGTCTGTCTCTCTCCCTCTGCTCTCCCCCCCGCCCAACACTCACTCATTCTCTCAAATAAATAAATAAGTAAAATCTTTTAAAAATATGATTAAGAAAATATTCATGAGCTCATGTCAGCCTCCCAAAAGCTCTATGAAATGTGACAACTATATTTGGTTGTCAAAACTGATTAGATTTAATTATTTAAAATGCCTCACAATTTCTTATGGCTCAAGTTTCATTATCACCTCTAAATTATTTTAAACATCTGGTATCTGATTACTTTCCAAATACTACCTTTGCAAAATAGCCTACAATCAAATACAAATGGAAAAATTATTTATTTTAGATAAATAAATATAATATGCCTTATTAATAGAATAAAGATAAAGAAACATATAATCACATAGACACAGACAATTAATTTGACAACATTCAACACCCTTTAATGTTAAAAAATCAATACATTGGTTATTAAGGCTATATCCAATAAAAGTCATATATGATAAACACATAGCTAACATCACAATTAATAATGAAAGAATTAATTCTTCCTCCCTAAGATCAGGAACAAGATAAGGATGTCTACTCTCATCACTTCTATTCAGCAATGTAATAGGGGTTTTAGCCACAGCAATTGGCAAGAATGAAATAAAAACTCTCCAGATTTGAAAGAAAGACGTACAAGTATCTCTATCTGCAGATAACATCATCTGGGACACTAAGAATTCTAAAAAATACACATACACTCATACACACACATTATTAGAACTAATAAATGAGTTTGGTAAGGCAGCAAAATAAAAGTTCAATATACAAAAATCAGTTGTATTTCTATAGGCTAACAATGGATTATCTAAAAATGAAATTAAGGAAACACTTCCATTTACAATAACATCAAACTGAATAAAATGCTTAAGAAAAATGTAACAAAAGGAGAATAAGAGTTTTATTCTGAAAACTACAATAAGTTACTTAAATACATTAAAGAAGATTTAAATAAGTGAAAAGATATTTCATGTTTATAAATTGGAAAAGTTAGTATTATTAAGATACCCTTTTCAAACTGCTCTACAGTTTTAATACAATTACTACTAAAATCCCAGCTGGGTTTTTGCTTGTTTGTTTGTTTGTTTTATTTGTTTAGAAACTGATAAGCTAATCCATTTGGATCCATCCATTTGGAAATGCAAAGGACCCAGAACACAAAAATCAATCTTGCAAAATAAGAACAAATTTTGAGAACCCTTGTTTCCCAATTTTGAAAGTTAATAAACATCTGCAATAATCAAAACCTGTGTGGTTCTGACACACAGGTAGATATATTGATTAGTGGAAGTAGGAGAGGATACTGAAATACTCTTAAATTTGTTCTCAACTGATTTTCAACAAGAATGCTAAGACAATTCAATAGGGAAAGAAAAATAATTTCAATTAAATAGTGCTGAGATAACTGGATATCCACATGTAAAAGAATGTAGCTGGACCTCTACCTCATATTGTATACAAAAATAACTTCATAATAAGATCATAAACCTAAATGTAAGAGCTACAAAATCTATGAAGTAAACATAGGGATAAATCATCAAGACCTTTGATTAATTAATACACTTTTTTTAGATTTGACACCCAAAACAGTAGCAAATTAAGAAAAGCCACATGAATTGTATTACATCAAAATTTAATGTCATACTAAACATGACAACATCGAGAAAGTCAAAACACACCCCCACAGAATGGGAGAAATGTTTTCAAGTTATATATTGGATAAAGAAGAGAAATACAGAATATACAAAGAACCCTTACAACTTAAAAATTTTAAAAAGCTAATAATCCAATTTAAAAATGGATAGTGGATTTGAATAATATTTAATTATATAACATAAACAAATACACAATTAGCAATTAAAAGATGCTCAACATGAACAACCATTAGAGAAATATAAATCAAAACCACAGAGAACCCAGAAAAGCCAACACAATACTGAAGGGGAAGAACAAAGTTGGAGGACTGACACTACCCAACCTCAAGACTTACTATGAAGCTGCAGTAAGTAAGACAGTGTGGCATCAGTAAAGAATAGACAAATAGACCAATGGAATAGAATAGAGAGCCCAAAAACAGACCCACATAAATACATCAACTGACCTGCAACAAAGAAGCAATAGAGCAAAAATAGTCTTGTTCACACATGGTGTTGCAACAACTGAACATCCACAAGTGAAAAAAAAAAATCTAGACACAGAGCTCATACCTTTACAAAATGTAATTCAAAATGGGTCACAATCTAAATGTAAAATGCAAAACTACAAAATTTCTAGAGGACAACATAGCAGAAAACCTAGATTGCCACAGGTATACTGACTTTTCAGATACAACACTGAAGCAAGATGAACTTAATTAAAATTAAAAGTTTCTGTCCTATAAAAGAGAATGAAAGAGAGAGAATGAAAATGCAAGCCACAGACAGGTATAAAATATTTGCAAAGATGTAGCTGATAAATAGTTATTAAATTATGCAAAGAACTCTTAAATCTCAAAAGTAAGAAAACAAATAACCCAATTAAAAATTGGCCAAAGATCTTAACAGACATCTCACCAGAGAAGATACACAGATGGCAAATAATCAGATGAAAAGATGTTCATCGTATGTCATCAGGGAAATGTAATTTAAAACAATGTGATACTAGTCTTTACCTACTAAAATGACCAAAACCCAAAAACTGACAACATCAAATGCAGGAGAAGATATGGACCAACAGGAACTCTCATTCTTACTGAGGAGAATGCAAAATGGTACAGCTACTTTGGAAGACAGTTCAGTAGTTTTTTACAAAACTAAAAATTTTTTTACAAATGATCCAGCAATCACATTCTGTGGTATTTGCCTAAAGGAATTGAAAACTTATGTCTACACAAAAACCTGCACATGAATGTTTATAACAGCTTTATTCATAACTGGCAAAACTTGGAAGCAAGTAAGATGCTCTTCAGTAGGTGAATGAGTAATAATAGTAGTACACCCAGACAATGGGATCTTGTTCAGTGCTAAAAAATAAATGAACTATCAAGCCATGAAATAGATGGAGGAAACTTAAAAGTATATTACTAAGTGAAAGAAGCCAATCTGAGAAGGCAGCATACAGTGTGAGTCTAACAATATGATGTTTGAAAACAGGCAAATCATGGAGGTAGTGGTTGCCAGGGGTTAATGTGGAGGGAAAATGAATTTTGTTTTGATTAAAATACACCAAACTTAGTTTGAGGTGATGGTTGCACAACTCTGGATATACAAAACCTTTCAATAATATATTTAACATGAACACATTTTATGACATATTATTTCTTAACAAAGACTATAAATGAGGACTATTTATTTTAAGTGAAGACTGGAAAATAGCATCGGAAAGTGCTGAAGAACTTAAAAATAATTTTTAAACAAATCAGTGGTTTTTGGGGAATGGAGTTAAGATGGCGGAGGAGTAGGGGACCCCTTTTTCAGCCGGTCCCCTGAGTCGAGCTGGATAGGTACCAGACCAGCCTAAACAACCATGGAATCAGCCTGAGACACAGGAAGATACATCTGGATCTCTACAAATGAACATCTCCAGCGCTGAGTATTGAGGTACAAAGCAGGGAGCCATGAAACCGCACACAGATATCGGAAGATAAACGGAAGGGGGAGGGAGCCGCTGCGTTCGGGCGCCGGGAAGCGGCAGCCACCTGCATGGGGGAGCGGGTGACTCATGGACGGCACCCGCGAGAGAGTGGACTGAGACCGGTGAGCCGGGAGCGTGCGCCACCAGGCATCTCGAGGAACTCCGGAATCCCGGTGTGCTCACCGGGCATAGACTGAGACCCGGAGATCTGGGAGCGCACCGGGGCGGGGGGGCAGGGGGGTGGTGGGGGGTGGCTGGCGGCTGGCGGCTGGCGGCGTTAGAAACACAAAGGACAGAGACGCATCAGCCCTGGAAGTGAGGGCTGCAACGCTGGGTGTGGGGCGCACATCCCGGGACGCTGCAGGGTTGAGCAGCAGTAATGGAGTTAAAGTGGCCAGAACATCAGTGGAGAACGGGCCACAGTCCCTCTGTTCTGTGACAATGCAGCCTCTGCTGCTCTGACTCTCAGAAGAGGCATAACAGACCACCAGGGAAAGCCGCCAGAGAACAAAAGCCTGGAAATACTGGCTCACAGCGTGCCCATCCCTATCCCCCCTCGCAGGGGACACGGAGACTCTACCCAAACAGGGTTGCCTGAGTATTGGCGCGGCAGGCCCCTCCCCCAGAACACAGAAGGCAGGCTGAAAAATCAAGAAGCCCACAACCCGGGGTGCCTGGGTGGTGCAGTCATTGAGCGCCTGTCTTCGGCATAGGGCGTGATCCCAGCGTTCCGGAAAGGAGTCCCTCATCGGGCTCCTCCGTTGGGAGCCTGCTTCTTCCTCTCCCACTCCCCTGCCTCTGTTCCCGTTCTTGCTGACTGTCTCTCTCTCTCTCAGATAAATAAATAAAATCTTTAAAGAAGAAGCCCACATCCCTAAGATCCCTATAAAACAAGGGGCACGGCCTGGGACCCAGTCAATAATTTGGGCTCTGGACAACCCTGCAACCTCTCCTCATCAGAGTGACAAGAATGAGAAGCCCCCCACCCAGCAAAGAAAAGACAGTGAGTCTGTGGCCTCTGCCACAGAAATAATGGATATGGATGTAACCAAATTATCAGAAATGGAATTCAGAATAACGAAGGTCAAAATGATGAGTAGAATTGAAAAAAGTATTAACGAAAAGGTTACTGAGAATATAGAATCCCTAAGGACAGAAATGAGAGCGAATTTGACAGAAATTAAAATTTCTATGAGCTAAATGCAGGCAAAACTAGAGGCTCTGACGGCCAGGGTCACCAAAGCGGAGGAAAGGGTTAGTGAATTGGAGGATGGGTTAATAGAGGAAAAAATGAAAATAGAAGATGGTCTTAAAAAAATCCACGCCCACAAATGTAGGTTATGGGAGATTACTGACTCAATGAAACGATCCAATGTTAGAATCATCGGCATCCCCGAGGGGGTGGAGAAAAACAGAGGTCTAGAAGAGATATTTGAACAAATTGTAGCTGCAAACTTCCCTAATCTAGCAAGGGAAACAAACATTCGTGTCCAAGAGGCAGAGAGGACCCCTTCCAAACTCAACCACAACAAACCTACGCCACGTCACGTCATAGTGCATTTCGCAAATATTAGATCCAAGGATACAGTATTGAAAGCGGCCAGGGCAAAGAAATTTCTCACGTACCAAGGCAAAGGCATCAGAATTACGTCAGACCTGTCTACACAGACCTGGAATGAGAGAAAGGGTTGGGGGAGCATATTTAAAGCTCTTTCAGAGAAAAACATGCAGCCAAGGATCATTCAGAATTGATGGAGAAATAAAGATGTTCCAGAATCGCCAGTCATTAACCAATTTCGTAAACACAAAACCAGCCCTACAGGAGATATTAAGGGGGGTTCTATAAAGGTAAAAAGGCCCCAAGAGTGATACACAAAAGATAGTCACAACCAATACAAACAAAGACTTTACTGGCAACATGGCATCATTAAAATCATATCTCTCAGTTCTTAGTGCAAATGTGAATGGTTTGAACGCTCCCATAAAGCCACAGGGTTGCAGATTGGATAAAAAGAAATGACCCATCCATTTGCTGTCTACAAGAGACTCATTTCGAACCCAAAGATGCATTCAGACTGAGAGTAAGGGGATGGAGTACCATCTTTCATACAAATAGACCTCAAAAGAAAGCTGGGGTAGGAATTCTCATATCAGATAAATTGGATTTTAAACTAGAGACTATAGTTAGAGACTCAGAAGGGCACTATATTATTCTTAAAGGAAGTATTCAACAAGTGGATATGACAATTATAAATATATATGCCCCCAACAGGGGAGCAGCAAGATACACAAGCCAACTCTTAACCACAATAAAGAGACATATAAATAAAAATACATTAATAGTAGGGGACCTCAACACTCCACTCTCAGAAATAGACAGAACACCCTGGCAAAAACTAAGCAAAGAATCAAAGGTTTGAATGCCATACTTGACGAGTTGGACCTCATAGATACATATAGAACACTACACCCCAGAACCAAAGAATACTCATTCTATTCTAATGCCCATGGAACATTTTCAATAATAGACCATGTTCTGGGACACAAAACAGACCTCAACCGATACCAAAAGATTGAAATTATCCCCTGCATATTCTCAGACCACAACGCTCTGAAATTGGAACTCAACCACAAGGAAAAATTTGGAAGAAACTCAAACACTTGGAGACTAAGAGCCATCCTGCTCAGGAATGACTCGATAAACCAGGAAATCAAAAATTAAATTAAACAATTTATGGAGACCAATGAGAATGAAAATACAACAGTCCAAAACCTATGGGATACTGCAAAGGCAGTCCTAAGGGGGAAATACATAGCCATCCAAGCCTCACTCAAAAGAATAGAAAAATCTAAAATGCAGTTTTTATAGTCTCACCTCAAGAAGCTGGAACAGCAACAGAGGGACAGGCCTAATCCACGCACGAGGAAGCAGTTGACCAAAATTAGAGCTGCAATCAATCAAGCAGAAACCAGAAGTACAGTAGAGCAGATCAACAGGACTAGAAGCTGGTTCTTTGAGAGAATCAATAAAATGAACAGACCACTGTCAAGACTTATCCAAAAGAAAAGAGAAAGGACCCAGATTATTAAAATTATGAATGAAAAAGGAGAGGTCACGACGAACACCATTGAAATTGGAAGGATTATTAGAAATATTTATCAACAGCTATATGCCAATAAACTAAGCAATCTGGAAGAGATGGAATCCTTCCTGGAAACCTATAAACTACCAAGATTGAAACAGGAAGAAATTGATTTCTTAAACAGGCCAATTAATTATGAAGAAATTGAGTCAGTGATAAACAACCTACCAAATAACAAAACTCCAGGCCCGGATGGTTTTCCTGGGGAATTCTACCAAACATTCAAAGAAGAAATAATACCTATTCTCCGAAAGCTATTTCAAAAATTAGAAACAGAAGGAAAGCTACCAAACTCGTTCTAGGAGGCCAATATTACCTTGATCCCCAAACCAGGTAAAGACCCCCTCAAAAAGGAGAATTACAGACCGATTTCCCTAATGAACATGGACCCCAAAATCCTCAACAAGATACTTGCTAATAGAATCCAACAGTACATTAAAAGGATTATCCATCATGATCAAGTGGGATTCATACCTGGGATGCAAGCGTGGTTCAATATTCGCAAATCAATCAGCGTGATACATCATATCAACAAGAAAAGACTCAGGAACCATATGATCCTCTCAATTGATGCCAAAAAAGCATTTGACAAAATACAGCATCCTTTCCTGATTAAAACCCTTCAGAGTGTAGGAATAGAGGGTACATTTCTCAATCTCATAAAAGCCATTTATGAAAAGCCTACTGCAAATATTATTCTCAATGGGGAAAGGCTGGAAGCCTTTCCCTTAAGATCAGGAACTCGACAAGGATGCCCACTCTCGCCACTATTGTTCAACATAGTACTAGAAGTCCTTGCAACAGCAATCAGACGACAAAAAGGGATCAAAGGTATTCAAATTGGCAAAGAAGAAGTCAAAATGTCTCTCTTCACAGATGACATGATACTCTCTATGGGAAACCCAGAAGAAGCCACTCCCAAACTATTAGAAGTTATAGAGCAATTCAGTAACGTGGTGGGATACAAAATCAATGCTCAGAAATCAGTTGCATTTCTTTCTTTTTTTTAAAGATGTTATTTATTTATTAGAGACAGCCAGCGAGAGAGGGAACACAAGCAGGGGGAGTAGGAGAGGAAGAAGCAGGCTCATAGCAGAGGAGCCTGATGTGGGGCTCGATCCCATAACGCTGGGATCACGCCCTGAGCCAAAGGCAGACGCTTAACTGCTCTGCCACCCTGGCGCCCCATTAGTTGCATTTCTATACGCCAATAACGAGACCGAAGAAAAAGAAATTAGGGAATCCATCCCATTTACAATAGCACCAAAAACCATACGTTACCTTGGAATTAACTTAACCAGAGACGTAAAGGACCTATATTCTAGAAACTATAAATCACTCTTGAAAGACATTGAGGAAGACATAAAAAGATGGAAAGATATTCTATGCTCACGGATCGGAAGAATTAACATAGTTAAAATGTCCATGCTACCCAGAGCAATCTACACTTTCAATGCTATCCCGATCAAAATACCGAGGACATTTTTCAAAGAACTGGAACAAATAGTCCTTAAATTTGTATGGAACCAGAAAAGGCCCCGAATCGCCAAGGAATTGTTGAAAAGGAAAAACAAAGCTGGGGGCATCACAATGCCGGATTTCGAGCTGTACTACAAAGCGGTGATCACAAAGACAGCATGGTACTGGCACAAAAACAGACACATGGACCAATGGAACAGAATAGAGAGCCCAGAAATGGACCCTCGGCTCTTTGGGCAACTAATCTTTGATAAAGCAGGAAAAACATCCAGTGGGAAAAAGACAGTCTCTTCAATAAATGGTGCTGGGAAAATTGGACAGCTACATGCAAAAGAATGAAACTTGACCACTCTCTCACACCATACACAAAAATAAACTCCAAATGGATGAAAGACCTCGATGTGAGACAGGAATCCATCAAAATTCTAGAGGAGAACATAGGCAGCAACCTCTACGACATCGGCCAAAGCAAACTTTTTCATGATACATCGCCAAAGGCAAGAGAAACAAAAGATAAAATGAATTTATGGGACTTCATCAAGATTAAAAGTTTCTGCACAGACAAGGAAACAGTCAGAAAAACTAAGAGGCAGCCCGCGGAATGGGAGAATATATTTGCAAATGACACTACAGATAAAGGACTGGTATCCAAGTTCTACAAAGAACTTCTCAAACTGAATACACGAGAAACAAATAAACAAATCTTAAAATGGGCAGAAGATATGAACAGACACTTTTCCAATGAAACATACAAATGGCTAACAGACACATGAAAAAATGTTCAAAATCATTAGCCATCAAGGAAATTCAAATCAAAACCACACTGAGATACCACCTTATGCCAGTTAGAATGGCAAAAATAGACAAGGCAAGAAACAACAATTGTTGGAGAGGATGTGGAGAAAGGGGATCCCTCCTACATTGTTGGTGGGAATGCAAGTTGGTACAGCCACTCTGGAAAACCGTGTGGAGGTCCCTTAGAAAGTTAAAAATTGAGCTACCCTATGATCCAGCCATTGCACTACTGGGTGTTTACCCCAAAGATACAGACGTGGTGAAGAGAAGGGCCATATGCACCCCAATGTTCATAGCAGCAATGTCCACAATAGCTAAATCGTGGAAGGAGCCAAGATGCCCTTCAACAGATAACTATATTAAGAAGTTGTGGTCCATATATACAATGGAATATTACTCAGCTATCAGAAAGAACGAGTTCTTTCTCGTTCTGAAACATGGACGGCACTGGAGGAGATAATGCTAAGTGAAATAAGTCAAGCAGAGAAAGACAACTATCGTATGATTTCTCTCATCTATGGAATATAAGAACTAGGATGATCAGTAGGGGAAGAAAGGGATAAAGAAAGGGGGGGTAATCAGAAGGGGGAATGAAACATGAGAGACTATGGACTATGAGAAACAAACTGAGGGCCTCAGAGGGGAGGGGGTGGGGGAATGGGATAGACCGGTGATGGGTAGTGAGGAGTGCACATATTGCATGGTGCACTGGGTGTTATATGCAACTAATGAATCATTGAGCCTTGCATCGGAAATCGGGATGTACTGTATGGTGACTAACATAATATAATAAAAAATCATTAAAAAAAATCAGTGGTTTTTGAGGGGTTGTAGGAAATAGAAAATCTAACAAATGTTAGAGACTAAGAGAATATCATTCTGACTTTTAAAGAGAAAAAGGATTAATAAAAATTATTCATGTATTTTTATTTTAATCAAGACTCCAGATAAATTTTGAAAATGATACCAAGGAGAAAATAATAAACTCAGGTAAAAAATGCTGAACAATGTGGTTAAGAAGCATGTAGGTACAGATGTGTTGCTGAATATGTGATTCTGGGGCTCAGGGAAAGGATCAGATTGGAATCATCCTCATGAGGATGATATTTGTTGTTGTATCAGTACCAGAGTTCACCCAGAGAAATGAGTAGAAATCAGAAGAGGGCTGCAGAGAGATGTTGAAAAACATTTACTTTTAAGGCTACGTACACACAGAAAAGGAACACGCAGTTTGGAAAGAATAAGTCACAATAAAATCTACAGCACAGGGAATATAGTCAAAGGTATTGTAATAGTGTTATATGGCAACAGATGGTAGCTACACATGTGATGAGCAGAGCATAACACATAGAGTTGTCGAATCTCTATGTTGTACACCTGAAACGAATGCAACACTGTGTGTGAACTATAATGATAAATAAGTAGATAAATTGTTTTCCAAAAAGAGGAAGGAAGGAAGGAAGGAAGGAAGGAAGGAAGGAAGGAAGGAAGGAAGAGAAGGAGGGAGGGAGGGAAGGAGGATGGAAGGAAGGAAGGAAGGAAGGAAGGAAGGAAGAAAGGAAGGAAAGAAGGAAGGAAAAAAAGGAAGCCACAAAGGCATCTGGGTATGTTAGTTAGAGATTTGGAAATGGATAACTTCACAAAGTTTCACAGATACCCAAGAAGAAAGGGTATTCCAGCAAGGTCAACAAAGTGGAACATGTGACGGAGACTGAATTATCTAAGAATTAAATATTGTTCTGAAGACTTTTTTTTTGACCTGGGTAACAATTAAATGTGACTGTAAAGAAAGAAGTTTGTCCTGAGAAATCGAGGGCACCAGGTGTGTATACCAGTGTGTTTTACATGTAGTCTGCAGTAGCCCTGCAACCCTGTCCATGGATTCAAAACAGATTTCACAGTAATGAAAAGTTGTGATTTGAGTTTTTCACACTTATTCTCCCACAAGTACACAGCAGTTTTCCAAAGCTACACGCAGCATGTTGATGTCATTGTTTTAATGGCTAGTAGAATATATGCTTGAGTATTCTTGTGGTTTCTAGAATTTTTTAAGGTAGTTTAATAAAATACATGAAAGTTTGAAGATACGCATAACTCAGGAGAACAATATTTTACCAATGACCTGCATATATTTCAAAATCACACATTAGTAAAAGACCCACTTATAATCTGAGATATACCAAAATATTGAAATGAAATGGTATAAATTATTCTTTGATATGAATTGAGTCTGCATCATAATTAAACTTTAAGGAACCACTACTTGTCCAGTTTTGATTTAGTATCAAGAAAATCCACAATTATCTAAATTGGTTATTAAAATACTCCTTTCTTCAAGTGCATATTAGTATAAGGCCATATTTTCATCAAATACTTCAACCAGAACAGCATACTGCAAAAGATTGAATGCAGAAGATATCAGAATCTAATTCTTTATTATTAAGCCTGACATTAAAGAGATTTACAAAAATGAAAAATAATGCCTCTTACCACTGATCTTTTGGAGAATTAGCTTATTTTATTTTAAAATGTATTTTATTCATGTTAACATGAAAATGATTTATTATTCTCCTTAAAGGATTATTTTAATTAAAAAATCTGTTTTAATTTCTAATGCAGTAAAAATAAATATCTTTTTGTTTTTTATTAAGAAAAAAATTTCAGGGGGATTACTAATAACTTTAATGTGTGTAAAGGAGTTCTGAGACCAAAGAGTTTAAGACTCATTGGTTTAGACCATGCTTTCTAAGAGTTTGGCAGTGAAAATAGAAGAGAAAAATCATAGCAATAGCTAGTATGTATTATAGGCTTAAAGGAAGACTTGTTTTTGTTGTTAAAAGTTGCAACAGATTTAATTATGCTTAAATGATGATGGGAAAGGGCAGACAGAGAAGGAGGAGTTGAAACTATAATAAAAAGATGGAGGAAAAAGATGACAGTTAAATTTTTCTCTAAAATTTTATTACTTACATATCTTGGAAATAGTGCAGGTTCAGTTCCAGACCACTAGAATAAAGTGAATATTTCAGTAAAGTGAGTCAAGTGAATTTTTTAGTTTCCACAGTGCATAGAAAATTATGTTTACACAACACTGTAGTCTGTTAAATGTGCAATAGCATATAGATAATAGATCTATTACTATGTTGGTAATAAGATCTATGAGGGTATTATCATTTATGGCAAACTAAAGAAAACATTAGACAATTTTAAATAGTTAAGATTGTGATCTTTTATTTGCAAGGCTTTTAATATCAAACACTTTTTTATTATAGATTTCCTAAGATTTATTTAATCAGTTAATATTTATTCAATATTTAAAATGTATTTAATTTATTCAGTGCCTAATATTTATCTCAAATTCCAAAAAGAATCAATTTAAAGGGTGCTACAATACAAATTAATTGATTATTTAGGATAAGGTTTCAATAAACAAGTAAAATGTTCATGTTATACAGTAATTTTTTTGTAGTTTTGATGGTTTTTCTGTCCATACTGCAAGTTGTAATTCAAATGTTTACCTACTTCATGTAAGAAGTTATACCCTGCGTACCCTTGCAAGCCCCAAGGCTGAGATCACATGACAATGCAGAGACTGAGACTTAACTAGGGGACCTGAAGGTTTAGGGCACAGAAGCAACATTACATCCAGGTATATTCTTACCAGCAGCACAGAATTGTTGAGATCAAGGATCCAAATTTAATAAGAATATGGCCCCTTCTTTTAAATGTTTTGCAGCCCAGTGAGGAGACATACAAGTTGACATTACAAAGTGGTAAGTACCATGATAATGATCAATTAAGATAAACTATTGGGACTACATCAAAAATAAACAGGTTCTGCACAGTAAAGGAAGCAATCAACATAACTAAAAGGCAACCTACTAAATGAGAGAAGATATTTGCAAATGATGTATCTGATAAAGGATTAGTATCCAAGTTACATAAAGAACTGGTACACTCAACACCTAATCCAATTTAAAAAATCCAATTAAAAGTTTCTCCAAAGAGGACATCCAGATAGCCAACAGACACTTGAAAAGATGCTCAACATCAATTATCATCATATTAAATTAAAATACAGTGAGATATCACCTCATATGTGTCAGAATGGCTAAAATAAAAAACACAAGAAAAAACAAACATTGGTGAGAATGTGGAAAAAAAGAACCCTTGTGCATTGCTGGTGGGAATGAAAACTGATGCAACCACTGTAGAAAACAGTATGGAGTTTCCTCAGAAAGTTAAAAATAGAATTATCCTACGATCCAGCAATTGCACTACTGGGTATTTATCAAAAAAAAATACAAAATACAAAAATACTATTTCAAAGGGATACATGCACCCCTACGTTCACAGGAACATTATTAAAAATAGCAAAATTATGGAAGTAAGCCAATGTCCATTGATATATGAATGGATAAAGTGGTAGATAATATTCCATTGAGGTATATACATACAGTGTAATATTATTTAGCCATAAAAAAGAAGAAATCTTGACATTTGCAATGGCATGGATGGAGCTAGAGAGTCTAATGCTCAGCAAAATTAATTCAGAGAAAGGCAAATATATGATTTCACTCATATGTGGAATTTAAGAACCAAAACAAATGAGCAAAGTAATAGAGAGAGAGAAAAGTCAAGGGACAGCTCATAACTATAGAGAACAAACTAATGGTTACCAGGGGGTAGGGGATGGGTGAGATAGGTGATGGGAATTAAGGAATGCACTTGTGCTGATGAGCAGTAAGTGATGAATGGAATTGTTGAATTACTGTATTGTACACCTGAAACTAATAGAACACTGTATGTTAACTATACTGGAATTAAAGTAAAATTTTTAAAAAATTAAAAAAGATAAATGGCAGCACAGAAGAGAAAGGGAGGAATGCAGAAAGTAGCAGAAATCTGATTGTCTTAAAGGATGAATGTCGATAATCACATGGAAAAGGAAAGTATGCATATCCTAAGTATTCCTGAATAGGTAATATGTGGAGCTGAACAACAACCCCCACCTGCTTCCCAATAATTTTTTAAGTGCAAAGGCAATGGTCCATTCCCACGCTTAGAACAGAAAGTATGGGAACAGTCTCACCTGTGGCCAGGTGTATCACTGAACTCACCAGGACCCAGACATCCTGGGGGTTGAGATTGTCTACAATTGATGGTTGCATAGACTTAAATAAAAAAATTATATACAGGACAATGGAGATAATGAGGAAATATCAAAATGAGAAAGACTATTTCACAGTGAAGATCCAGGGAAAGATCAACAGATTCATATATTGTGGAACTAGTCCAATACCTTTATCCTATGCATCCTGGGAAGAAAGAGGGCCTGTGAAATTTGCAAGCCAATAAGCTGTGACCCAAAAAGTGAAAGCTGATATCTATTATAATTGTATTTCTGTCATGTTGGTTGTTATTTCTTTCTTATTTGTGATTTTATTTGAGTCTTTTTTTTTCCTCGTTAAGTCTTGCTAGTAGTTTATTTATTTATTTTTCCCCTGCTCAGCTCCTGGTTTCATTGATTTGTTCTATTGCTTTTTTGTTTGTTTGTTTGTTTGAACTTTTTGTTTGTTTGTTTTAGTTTCTATACTACTTATTTCTTCTCTAATCCCTTATTATTTGCTTCTTTCTGCTGGTTTTAGATTCTGTTTGTTATTATTTTTGTAGCTCCTATAGGTGTTAGGTTAGGTTGTTTATTATCTTGCTTCTTAAGGTAGGACTCGAGTGCTATAAACTTCCTTCTTGGAACCACTTTTGGGACATCCTGAAAGTTTTGGGCCAGTGTATTTTCATTTTCATTTGTTACCATGTACTTTTTTATTTCTCCTTTTATTTCTAGATTGACCTATTCATTGTTTAGTAGCATGTTTTTCAGCATCCATGTATTTGTGGTCCTTCCAGATTTTTTTCTTGTGGTTGATTTCTAGTTTCAATAGTATTGCTGTCAGAAATGATGTATGATATAACTTTGATCTTCTTGAATTTGTTGAGGCTTGTTTTGTGAACTAATATGTGATCTATTCTTGAGAATGTTCTGTGAGCACTTGACAAAAAATGTGTATTCTGCTGTCTTAGGATGGAATGTTCTAAACATATCTGTTAAATCCATCTGTTCCACTGTGTCATTGAAAGTCAGTTTTTCCTTGTTGATTTCCTATTTAGATGATCTGTACATTGGGGTAAGTACAGTGTTAAACTCTCCTATTATTTTTGTATTATTATCAATTGATTCCTTTATGTTTGTTATTATTTGTTTTATGCTTTTGTGTGTTCCTATGTTGGGTGCATAAATATTTACAATTGTTACATCTTCTTGGATTGTACCCTTTGTTATTATATAGTGTCTTTCTTTGCCTTTTGTTACAGTCTTTGCTTTAAAGTCTATTTTGTCTAATATAAGTATTGCTACTCCAGCTTCCTTCTGACATCCATTTGCATGATAGATGTTTCTCCATCCCCTAATTTTCAATCTGCAGGTATCTTTAGGTCTACAGTGAGTCACTTGTAGGCAACATATAGATGGGTCTTTTTTTTTTTTAATCTATTTTGTCACCCTGTATCTTTTTATTGGAGTATTTAGTCCATTTACATTCAAAGTAATTATTGATAGATACATACTTACTGCCATTTTATTACTTGTTTTGTGATTATTTCTGAAGGTTTTCTTTGATGCTTCCTTGTCTTTCTTTCATGATTTGCTTATTTTCTTTAATAATATATTTGGATTCTTTTCTCTTTATTCTTTGCATATTTATTACTGATTTTTAATAAATAGTTACAATTATGTTTGTATGTAAACTCTTCTGAATTTGGCAGTCTATATTAAATTGATGGTCATTTATTTTTGAACCCATTCTTCTCTCATCCCCACATTTTAGGCAAATGTTATTATATTTTATATCCTTTTTTTATTGGTTCCTTGACTGATTTGTTACAAAAATATTTATTTTTACTGCTTTTCTTTTTCGTACCTTTATATTGTCACTTTCATTCTCTCCTTTCCACTCAAACAGTCCCCTTTAATATTTATTGCAGGGCTGAGTTAGTAGTCATTAACCCCTGTAGTTCTTGTTTGTCTGGGAAACTCTTTATGCCTCTTTCTATTCTGAATGATGGTCTTGCTGGATAGAATATTCTTGGCTGCAGATTTTTCCTATTTAGCACTTTGAATATATCATGCCTCTTGCAAAGTTTCTGTTGAAAAATCTCCTGCTAGCCTCATGGGTTTTCCCTTGTAAATTACTGACTTCTTTTGTCTTGCTGGTTTGAAATTTTTTTATCACTATATTTTGCCAATTTAATTACAATATGTCCTGGTATATGTCTGCTTTTGTTGATACGAGTTCTCTGTGCCTCCTGAATCTGGATATCTGTTTCATTCCTCAAATTAGGGAAATTTTCAGCTATTATTTCTTCAAATAAAATTTTTGCCCCTGTTTTTCCTCTTCTTCTGGGACTATATAGCACAAATGTTATTACATTTGGTAGAGTCCCTGATTTCCCTAAGTCTGTTCCTGTTTTGCATAATTCTTTTTTCTGTCTTTTGTTCAGCTTGCTTACTTTCCATTACTCTATCTTCCAGGTCACTAATTCATTCCTCTGTTTCTTCCCTCCTGGTGTTCATTCCATCAAGTGTACTTCTTATTTCATTTATTGAGAGGTTTATCTCTGCCATGTTATTCTTTATCTCTGTGTTAAGGGTCTCACTCATGTCTTCCACTCTTTTTTTTTTTTTTAATGTCCAGTGAGTATCTTTATGATCATTGCTTTAAATTCTCTATCAGGCATATTACTTATATCTGTTTCACTTAGATCTCTGGCCATAGTTTTATCCTGTTCTTTCATTTAGGAAAAATTTCTCCATCTTCTCATTTTGTCTGCCTATCTGTGTCTGTTTATGTGTGTTAAGAAAGTCACCTGTGTCTTCTACTCTTGAAAGTAGTGACTTTATGAAAAAGAGGTCCTGGAGTGCCCTGGAGTGCAGTGTTCCCTGTTCACCAGAACCTGACACTTCAGGAGAGTATCCTATGTGTGTTGCTTATGCCCTGCTCTTGTGTCTGAGTCACTTTTCCTCTCAGTGAGTTGTCTGCACTGACTCTGCCTGTTGTGGGCTGTGTTTGCTCTCTTTGGTGTTAGTGGAACCCAGACAGGCCAGCTCTCAGGGGGCATGTCTTCCAGGGAATTTGGGGGCAGAGCATCAGTGTGAGTAAAATTCTTCTTCGGCCACTAGTCTTATGCCAGATCTCTTGATGTGCTGCCATGGCTGGTAGGTATACACTGTGTTTGATGGGAGTACAAGGCTGGGCATGGTGCATGCTTTGAGGGGGGGTAGATGGTGGGCATGGAGCACCAGGGCACCTGAGGGCATAGCTTGCAACAGAGCCTAGGGGTGCATAGCTATCATGACATGCAATGGTGGCTGGGGTGCACATGTGGCTTTAACAAAATTTGCCCCAAACCCAAGTCCAAAGCTAGTAGGCTTGGAGTTGACAAGTCCTCAGGAGAACTCAAGGGCCAACATGTTACATAGCAAGTGTCTGTGAAGCATTACCTCCCACAGGTGGCTCTCTGTTTATGCTGGCAGTTGGGGAAAGAAAATGGCATCTGTCAGCTCCCTCATTTTTGGAGAAGTCCTCCACATGCTCCAAAATCAGTATAAACATATCTTTCTCCTGTTTGTGATGACTGCATTTTTATGTTGCTTGTCAGTGCCAGCTTCCGTCTCTTTAAGGACAGTAACCCAATTATGACTCACACTCCGGGCTCACCCAGTGCTGAGTCAGCTGACTTTTAGAGCTCCAAGTCCCACTGGTTTCACAAACTCACAGAATTCAGCCCCTCTGGTTTTTAAAACCAAATATTAGGAGGATTAGTCTTCCCCATGTGAGCCCCATGTTATGAGGACTCATTTCTCTGCCCTTTGCACATGTACAGCTCCCTCCTTCCTGCAGGCAGTTTCTCTCTCCTTTCTGACCTTCTTATTCTTTCAGATGCAGCTTCTCCTCTATATTTAGTTGTGGAGTTTGTTCTGCCAGTCTTCAGATCACTTTCTGATTTATTGACTTTGATGTGGATGATATCTTGTTGTAAACATTGGATGGAGAGAGCAAGGTCCTCCTACTGTGCCATCTTCCCCTGAAAAAAAAAACAGCCAAATTTTAAAAGAAGAGATACCAGAAAATGGCAAAAAAACCTTACATTGGAAAGAATAAATTAAAATAGAAACAGGATGTGAGCAGCAAAGTTTTGTTTTGTTTAATGTGTCTATCCCATTCATTTCATCCAGCAACTAACTGTTAAGATAAATGGGAAGACAGGACACTTTGGAAAAATATTAAAACTGGATTTTATAGCTGGACAAGGATAAACTAAGAGTAAACCAATAGGAAATAACATGCTGGAAGGCCTAAAGTGTGTATTTTCATCTCACGTCTATTTACCCTGATTTACATTAAATTAAATTAAATTAAATAAATAACCTCATTCAAGCCTCATAATTTACTCATTTATTTCTTCAGTATGTCTTCTACTCATCTTCTAGGATGTCTAAATCCTGCATATTAATGCTGTCCTACATGTGGCAGGCCTCTCTACTACTCCTGTTTCCTTTGGGTGACTGCCCTGCTCCAGTCTACATGGTAAGTGATCTGTCACATTCAATGTAACCTATGCTTCATGTTCTCTTGCCCTTCTACCACAGGGCTGGACATATGGCCCATCCTGATCAATCATCATACCCAAATTCCTCCTGCCCCACTAAGGTGACCAGTATTCCAGTAGCATAGATTGATTGGAGTCTTTTTCTGAATTGTTTTAATAACACCCAAAGAAAAAAGTATCTTTTTTCCAATAAAGTTATTTTTTTTGTTTGAATGCAGATCTTTAATATTCATTTTTCTCTACCAAATAGGAATATTAAGTTACTGACAGAATAGAGCCAAAAGGAAATCGGCATATTTCTCTTTCAACACATATGCAGACTCACACACACACACACACACACACACACATACCTTAAAGATTTTTGAGACATTTAAATATGTTTGACTGAATTCAGGGCCACCACTGAAATGTTCCAGTCATATGCAGATTAATAATACAGACCATTTTTGATAGTTATTTTCGGTTTAGGTATTTTCAAGCATTTTGGTATTTTCAAGCATCCAAAAGAGTTCTAAGTTATATAATGAAGAATCTTTTCATTTCATATTTGTTTCCAATCATTTGAAAATGTTAATTATTATCTGTACTGTGAAACAGAAATAATTTTGCTTTGTTTTTGCTTTTATTTGCTATTGTTTCTGCCTATTTGTCTTCATAAATGAATGATGATATCTAAATAAGCTTCTTTACTAAAGGGATTTGACTGACCATTAAGAAATGATAATAAGACATAAGAAAAATAAAAAGACACAAATCACAATGGAAAAAAATAGATGTTGAGAACTGAAATGAGGTCTGGGGTGAAGTTAGTATAGAGAAATGCATGTACACAAAAAGCTGCATCACTGGAGGCTGAAAACTCATCTCCAAGCTTGTGAAACTCTGAACCACAGAGATAAACAAAATAGTGTGATATAATAATTCTTAACTTTACACATGACTTATTGTCAGCAATATTAATTTGTGAACTAAGTCACTGTGGAGTTACATAAGCATACATTTATTTGACCTATTTTATTTACTACTATTATTGCTATTATTTAGAATGAAATGAAAGCATCTACCTTGAATTTGACAATTGATTTCAACCAATGGAATCAGTCATATAAATCATTAAGGCAGAAAATATTTCTTGTTTTGGAAAGGGAATTATATCAAGAGATACAACAGAAAACTAAAGTATTGTGATTTAAACTTGTCAAGGCAAGAAAAGTTTTATTTTAAAATATCAAATACAACTGCTTTACCCTTGAAATAACTGACCAAAGCAGCAAATGCTAAGTTTTTTGTTTGTGTGTCATTTGTTGGCTTTTAAGTATAATTAGCACTCTTCCTGACAAGCAGAAACAGATTAAGATAAAAGGTAAAGGTCAGGCAGAAAGATAGCAGTAATCAGATCAGGTAAAATAATATATAATGAAAAAGGGCAAAAGTTTTTTTAATCAAAACAGGATTATAAATCAATTTATTAACAATATCTCAAACATACTTTAAAACGTGTTTTTCTTTCTAATGATAGTAATAGCAGGAGTGATAGTTGGCATTTAGTGGATGTTTGTCATGTTTTATAAACTTTATCTGAATAACAAGGCCATGAGGTGGATCTTTTAAGATTCGTGGTGAGGAATTTCTGATTGATAAGGAAACAGAGACAGAGAAGCATTGGATATTTGTGGGAAGTCATACACCTAATAAAGAACAGAACAGTCAGTAGAACTTAGATCTGTCAGATCTGGGAGTCCCCACCCATCTCCACTTCTCAGACTGACTCCCAGGGTTTGGCTGGCTTATTCACTCTGAGGTATACAATAAGTAAGAACAAGAATTTGACCATTTTATCATTTTAATTAAATTTTACCATATTGCTTAAGAAAAATGAAGAGATCAGATTATAAAATCATAGTATTAGATATTTGCGCCCAACTCTAACGTTATAATATTATCTACTAAACGATGGTATCATATGATTGCAGCTCATCTTGCAAAAACAGCTATTAAGAAGCAAGTCTTACAATCCTTGATTTAAGTTACAATTTGTATTATGCTGTTATTATAATTTTAAACAAAAATAAAAAGAATAGTTTTTGATGTAACCCACTTACATAAAATTACTCATGATTAAATGGAGCCCATTTTAAAAATTATTGATAATCTGAAGGCAAAATATGCAATGTTTTCAAGAAAGAAGTCAACAGGAAATATTATATCAACTTATATTACTCAATGATGGTTAGTAAACACTCAGAAATTATTGTGCATTAGTCCATTTGGGATACTATAACAAAACACCACAGACTGGGTAGTTTATAAAGATCACAAATTTATTTATGACAGACCTGGAGGCCGAAAGTCCAAAATCAGGGCGCCTACATGGCTGGAAAAGAATCCTTTTCCAGGTTGTAGACTTCTTGTTGCATGCTTACCTAGTGGAAAGTGACTAAGGATCTCTAGAATCTCTAGGGATCTCATGGCTCTATGTTCATGACTAAGGCAACTTCCAAAGGCCCTAATTCCTAATACTAGAAGGAAGCTACAATTTCAACATATGAATGTGAGGGAGACCCAAACATTCAGACTATAACAATCCACATTTGGAAGAGGCAAAGAAGATAGTCTTTTGACATGATATAGTGTTTTAAATACTCGTTTAAACTAATCAATAAAGTATACAGATTTTTTTTTCTAATATGATATTCTTTCTGCTATCATATCTTTTCTCTGTATGTCTGGGTTTTCAATTCATGCACAAAGATATAAAGGGAGTTTTATTTCATGCCTAGAATTTCATATTTCCATGAAGGCTCACCTTATCTCTTCCCTTCCTATGCTAGGCAGAATTCTAGGATTGTTTCCAAGATTGCTGCCTGTGGCAAACACTCTCCATAACACTCTTTTTCCTTGAGTGTGAGCAGCACTGCAAATATGATGGTATATCACTCTCATAATTAGGTTACTAATTTGTTGATTTTGTGTCAGTCAAAAGGAAAAGGAAGATTATCCAGGTAAGGCTGACCTAAACAGGTATCCTTAGAAGATACTGGGTCTTCTTGAAGTCGGATCCATGAAGTGTGACAGGATGAGTGGAGTGGCCTTTAGAAAGGGCAGTCCTTGACGAATAGGTAACAAGACAATGGGACTTTAGCCCTTCAGGCACAAGGAAATCAATTCTGCAACAACCTGAGGGATCTTGGAAACAGATCCTTCCCTAGTTGAGTCTCTAGATGAAGGCATAGTCACCTGGCACATTGATTTTAACTTTGCGAGGCCTTGAGCAGAGGACCCACTTATAATGTGTAATGTGTCAGACGCCTAGCCCAAGGAAACTAAGAAATGATGTGTGTGATGTTTTAAGGTGCTTAGTTTATGTTAATTTGTTACAGAGCATTAGAAAGTTTTGCATTCTCTGTCTTTAATTACTCATGATCATCTCATGCTGACAAAAGTGTATTTTTCCTACTTGAAAGTAAAGCATTCACAAGCACTCAGTGAGTAATCTACTTCTACTTTCATTTCTCAGGTAACCAGGGACTGTTTAGTCTTTCTATTATCTCTTGGTACGCTATTATCCACATTTAGCCTATCTAAAAAGTTGATTAATATTCCTTAGGAAAAGTTCTCTTTGGCTAAGTTTTGCCATTTTACAGGTTTCTGGTAGAATGAATCCCATCAGTTTCAATCATCCAATGTACACTTGAGTTTGGAGATATATATATGTATATAATCATACATCCAAGGTTTTCATGCTTATGATAAAAGATACTTCTATAGTTGACAATCATCCTATAGACGCTTGTGGAGAAATGCTTATCTTTGAATTACCATTACCAATAGTAGCTGCTAGGTTTTGTAGAACCTACCCTTGCAATATGCAATATTTATTTTTTCATAGGAACTCAATGAAGTGGTTAGGGTATAGGTACCTCATTCCACAACACTCAGCTAGCAAAAGGTTAAGTGCCCATTGGATCCCAGCTGTGGCTAATTCCACCACCTGTTTTGTTCAGTTCTCTAAATAAGCAGCACAGAATAAGGGTAAGGATAAAAAAAATGAGGGTTGTATAATTTACCACCCAAAAGTGGGAAAAGTCCTTTAATGTTTATAGGAATCTAAAGGTTTCTTTTCACTACCTTATTTTTTTAAAGGACTCAGACTACAAATAATAATTAAAAGAAATATTTAGACTTTGACATTGAATGCTTTTGACATTGAATGTTAACATCATTAAGTGTGAGGGCTGAAAAGTGTTTTATATACACATTGGTCTCAGGCTTTCAAAACGTATCTGGTAAAAAGGTCAGAAAGAAACCAAAAGCTCTGAATTCTCAAAAGTACTACTCATAAAAGGTTCCTCTTTGATGTACTCATCCTTGCATTCAACTAATATCTAGTTAATACCCACTTTATTCCATGCACTCTTTTAGGTTTGGTATGTATTAAACATCACTATTGAATGCAAATTATGTTCCAAGGCCACAAGACTTTTTTGTTTTTCTCTATCTCACACATTTGTATTCTTGTTGTTCAAAAGCTTATTATGGTTTTAGTTATAATTTTTAATAATGAGTTAATATTATTTTCAGTTAGGGTTTTGATCTTCTCAGATATATCATTCATAATTCATCTTCTCTTATTTAAATGTCATTATTTTTAAAAAGTGGCCTCCAACAAAATAGACACAGAATGAGCTTTTGTGATAACCAATAATATGTTTATTTCAATATTTAATTTATACTGTCTTCTTAGTTTGAAATTACATGAGAGCAAATATCTAGATGCCAATATCCTTGTCATCATTATCTACTACTACCCATATACAGATCCTTCCAGTGTTTTCTAGGGTGAGGTTCTCTTTTGTCCTGAGTGAATGTGTTGCTAACCAAATCACATCTAGCATCTCTCATTTTTATGTACATTCTTGAAAATCCTTTAAGCCAAAGACAAGTACAATAGAGGCAATGGTGGTCATATATAATGAGTTAATTCAAAAGTGTGTTTTTATTAAATTTATATTAATCAATGATATATACACAATAAGCATCATAAAATCATGTATAAGATCTCTGTTCTTTCTATCTCAAAGACTATTTTATGACTAGGTATACTACTTGTTAATTAATTTATTTAAAAATCAGGGAAAGATTAAACACCTGACTCTTTACCTGGGAAGACCACTCAACATTTAATGTCCACATAGCATTACACAAATATCTTTATTTGTGTAATATCTACAATAAAATCTTCTGACATCTGAATGCCTTTAATATTTACTTCACCAAAACATATTGTTTTGAAAAAAAAAAAAAAAGCAAAAACAAATAATTTTGAGTACTTATCATGTCCCAGCCCCAGGTATGTACTGTCACATAGGAAATCAATCTAAGTTAACTTAGCACTTACAATAGGATTATAAGTTGAGAATTTTTATCAGCATGATTTTAAATTTTGTTGCCAGACTGGGCAATTGCTCATTTTCTGTGCCTTGTACACAGAAATTCTAGGATTTGATTAATTGGTGAGTAAGAGATATGTAAAGGTTTATTTTTTCCCTCTTTATTTAAGAGGTTAATAAAAAAGTGAGTCATTTGCATGTTTTGTGTGAAGTTGAGATGTCTTGACATGGGGATATAAAGGTTGTAGACATCACCATTCTTTAAGGTTAACTTGAATATCTGTCTTGAATTCAGCATTTTCACTACATTATTGCTACCCTCGGGGAGAGAAATTACTAAGTCTAGATTTGCAGATGTCAGACTTGGACACATGGTGGTTTGCTGGAAATGGTACAGTTAATGTATTTTGTATTATATATATATTTTTCAAAGATTTAATTTATTTGTTTGAGAAAGAGAAAGAGCACAAGCAGTGGTAGGGGCAGACAGAGAGGGACAAGCATACTCCCCACTGAGCTCAGAGCCTGATTCAGGGCTCAGTCCCAGGACCCTGAGATCATGACCTGAGCCAGTCAGATGCTTAACCACCTGAGCCACCCAAGCACCCCTGTAACATATTTTTAAGTCATCCTTCTGCTAGGTAAGAAGATTGTGTAGCTGCTATACTCATCAAAATTCAAATCTCTCCAAAAATTTACAGTATACTGAGAAACTGGTGACATGTTCATAGCCTAATGAAAAATTGATGATGGTAAAATTGATGGACACACATCATTCAGAGGGTGAGTTCTATTTGTTTTATATTTCTCCTTATCACTATCAGTCTTAATTAACTTCTTAAATTCATATATTTATAGCTTTTCACAAACAAATAAATAAATAATAAATAAATAAAATTTCATCTTTGTTTTCTACATTTAGGTCCTGGAGATTTCATTCTGGGTCATGGCACTAAGTATCGTTTACATGCTAATTCTCTGATTTTTATCTTCAGGCAAGACCCCCTCCTGAATTCTTTATAAAAGAGTCACATGTCCGTTAATTGACCTTAGATTGGGTGAATTCAGGTCAGAAAATGAGCAATTGCCTAGCCTGGCAGCAACATATAAATCATTTTTTACAATGAGTACCTGGTCAGCTTTTGAGAGTGACTATCTTTGTGGTCATTACAAATAATCAGACTAATATATTCTGACTGGGTCATAGAAGCTACTAACAAAGTAAAAACTAATCTTTTTCTTCATGTTTTCTCAGTACAAATATTGTTATCCTAATTAGACTTTCTAAAGTCTACTTATTAAACCACTATCATCCCCAACTTCAGAAAATTATTCACAAAAAATATTGAGCTTTGCTTATCTTTTTAAGTCTAAAGTTTATAAATGGAGTATGGACAATTGTTCAGAAGCTTGAAGAGAATTTTGTTTTGTTTGAATCATTGAATAGATTACTAATTGAGATTTGGAAGGACACAACTTAAGTTTTATCAGAAAAAACAGCACAAAACAAACAAAAGACCAAAAGCCTACTGATCCTTAGCCCTCATTATTTCATCTGCTCAATTTGACTTAACATACTTCTGCATTGACAAGGTGACAGTAACCTAGTGCTGCATGAAATTCATCATGTTTAATATCAAGTATAAGGATGAGAGAAGCACCACATTTAAGACCATGCACAAGTAGCGTGAAGAACCAGCTACTTGAGCACATTCACAAGAGGCTCAAATACCATTTTCTTCATTTTGCTGAAGAACTAAAAGTTAAAAAGACAAGGCTTTAAAACATTGGTGAAACAGCTAAATAATTAGGCAACTGACTAGGAAATAGAAGGCTCATATCAATTAGACTCTCATATCTTTAATTGAATGAGGTTCTATTTGCCTTCTCTAGCCTATAGAGTGTTCCGAGCATTCTGCTGCATCCTCAGCTTTGCAGCCACTTCAGTCTTCATAAGCAAGTCTCTGACTCTGGAGCTTTCCTGCAAAACACCTCAGGGACCACAGCCCACACTAGAGTTTCTTATCAAATTATTCTATTTTCACATTCTGGCATATAGGCCCCTCAAAATGCATGTTCTTCTCATTCCCTCCATTACAGAACATGTACACTAGCCACAGTGGAAACAAGATGCTACAGAAGGAGAGCTTATTTGTTGAGACTTCCTTGATATCATTTGAGATCCATCACCAGAACTGCCTTCTTCCTAATTCATATTTGTCAAAATTCTCCACCTTCTGTAGGATGCACTTTACATTCTTTCTCAATCAAAATTCCTTTGATGGGCCCATTGATGGTGATCACTCTGAAGATCAAGCCTCATATTCCTTCAAGGGGGCACTCTCCTGGTGGCTTGTGCTTCTTTTCACCCTCTACATTAGTAGCTCTGTGGAGCTATATAAAAGACTTTCTGGACTGTAGCTGGATGCTGTAGCACTGTGCTTAATTATGCTGGCGTGGCAGCTGGGGCATTAGGAATGATGTTCTTCTGATAGCTACTGGTTATATGCAGTGGTGATACTCAGGAAAAATCACTTTGTCCTGTCAGACTATGCTTATTTCTACAAATGAATAAATAAAGCCCTTAGCAATCCCTATAATCTATTGACACTTCAAAAGTACATAGTATAGGAGAGAGTCCAAGATGGTGGAGGAGTAGGAGACCTTAATTTCATCTGTTCCCAGGAATTCAGCTAGATAGCTATCAAACCATTCTGAACACCTGTGAACTCAACTGGAGATCAAATAAAAGAATAGCTGCACCTCTGTGAATAGAAAAGTGACCACTTTCTGCAAGGTAAGAAGTGTGGAGAAGTGAATTTTAAGTGATATATGGGAAGCTAGACAGAGAGGGGAGAGAACCGCCATCAGCCAGCTACCAGCAAGTGATAAAGCAGTGGAGCACAAAATTGGAACATTTAGAAGTCTGCTCCAGTGAAGGATGTTGCTCTGGTGGCTAAGCAGGGGGTGGGGGGATGGGGGGTGGCACGGGGGTTGTGGAAATCTCACTGGGACAGTGTGGTCTCAGGATCCTCAGGATCACAGGAAGACTGGGGGTTCCTGAGTGCGGCAGAGCTCCCATGTATCAGAGCAGGGAAGCCAGCTGCAAGAAGTGAGCCCAGGAGTGGGCTCTCAGCTTGGGGTTGCCATAAACCATGATTCATGGAACAGGCCATTGCTCTTCAAGTAGGGGCCCAACAAGCAGCAGAACTAGGGATATTCCCCTTCCTGCCCTGGAAGAAGTGATGTGGGAGCATGCCACAAGACTCTGCTGAGTTTGGAGACTCAAAACAGGATCATGCGCCAGTGATAAAAACCCTCAGTCACAGGCTGAATGAGCACAGAACGTGGCAGAGACTAGGGAGAAAAGAGTGATTGACTGCTTTTCTCTGAGAGCTCACTGAGGAGTGGGCCCTGAGCTCTCAGTTCTGGGACCAGAGATAGGGAGGCTGACATTTTCATTCTCATCCTCTAAAATTGCTCAGAAAACCTTCAGGGAACAAAATCTACCTAGAGTAAACCAGAGCAGGTTACTTAGCCTGGCCCCTTGGCAAGGGCGGTGCAATTCCACCTCGGGCAATGACATTTGAGAATCAGTGTAACAGGCCCCTCCCCCGAAGATCAGCAAGAACATCCAGCCAAGACCAAGTTTACCCATCAATGAGAATTGCAAAACTCCAGTGCTAGGGGAATACAGCACATGGAATTCATGGCTTATTTTCTCCATGAATCTTTAGCCTTAAAACTTGAATCTTTTAGGGGTGCCTGGGTGGCACAGCAGTTAAGCGTCTGCCTTCGGCTCAGGGCGTGATCCCGGCGTTGTGGGATCGAGCCCCACATCAAGCTCCTCTGCTATGAGCCTGCTTCTTCCTCTACCACTCCCCCTGCTTGTGTTCCCTCTCTCACTGGCTGTCTTTATCTCTGTCGAATGAATAAATAAATAAAATCTTTAAAAAAAAAAACTTGAATTTTTTAAATTTTCTTTTTTTTTCTTTTTTCTAAAATTTTTCTTCTTTCCTTTTTCAACCAACTTCTTATCGATTCATTTTTTAAAATCTTTTAATTTTCATTTTTACAGTCATATTCTATCCCTTCATTATATTTAACCTTATTTTTACATACACACAGGTTTTTCATTCTTTAAAATTTTGGAATGCAGTTTCTTCTAACAAACCAAAATACACCTAAAATCTAGTGTATGGCTTGGTTCTATTCACCTGCCTGATCATATTCTCTCTCTCTAGCTCTTTTTTCCCCCCTGGTTTCACATCTCTTCTGATTTGTTTAGTGTATATTTCTCTGGGGTCATTGTTGCCATTTTAGAATTTTGTTCTCTTGTTCCTCTATTCTTCTCTGGACAGAATGACATGTAGGAAAAACTCAACTGAGAAAAGGGAATAAGAGGCAACAATGACTGCCAGGTACCTAATCAAAAGGAGATTAGTAAGATGTAAGAACTACAGTTCAGAATAACGATTGTAGAGATACTAGCTGGGCTTGAAAAAAGCATAGGAGACACTAGACAATCCCTTTCTGGAGAAATAAAAGAACTAAAATCTAATCAAATTGAAATAAAAAAGGCTATTAATGAGATGCAATAAAAAAGGGAGGATCTAACTGCTAGGATAAATGAGGCCAAAGAGAGAAATCATGATATGGAAGACCAAATGATGGAGAATAAAGAAGCTGAGAAAAAGAGAGATAAACAACTACTTGATTATGAGTGGAGAATTCGAGAGATAAATGATACCATAAAGCAAAACGATATTAGAAGAATTGGGATTCCAGAAGAGGAAAGAAAAATGAGGTGGGGGAAGGGCAGAAGGTATATTGGAGCCAATTATAGTGGAGAACTTCCCTAATCCAAGGAAGAAAATGCATCATAATTCAGGAGGCACAGAGAACCCCCCCTCAAAATCGATAAAAACAAGTCAACATCCCAACATATAGTAGTGAAACTTGCAAAACTCAGAGACACAGAGAAAATCCTGAAAGCAGCTCAGGACAAGAGGTCCTTAAACTACAAGGGTAGAAACATTACACTGGCAACAGACCTATCCACAGAGACCTGGTGGGCCAGAAAGGACTGGCATGATATATTCAGGGTGCTAAAGGAGAAAAATATGTAGCCAAGAATACTTTATCCAGCTAGGATGCCATTCACAATAGAAGGGGTGATAAAAAGTTTCCAGGACAAACAGAAACCAGAAGAATTTGTGAACACCAAACCAGCCCTACAAGAAATATTAAGAGGGATCCGTTAAGTGAAGAGAGAGCCCAAACGTAACATAGACCAGAAAGAAGAAACCATATACAGAAACAGAGACTTTACAGGTAATACAATGGCACTAAATTCATATCTTTCAATAGTTATTCTGAATGTAACTGGGCTAAATGCCACAATCAAAAGACACAGGGTATCACATTGGATAAAAAACCAAGACCCATTGATATGATGTCTACAAGAGACTCATTTTAGACCCAAACATCTCCAGATTGAAAGTGAGGGAGTGGAAAACCATTTATCATGTCAATGAACATCCAAAGAAAACTGGAGTGGCAGTCCTTATATCAACCAAATTAGATTTTAAACCAAAGACTGTAAAAAGAGATGAGGAAGGAAACTATATCATAATTAAAGTTTCAACCCAACAAAATTATGTAACAATTGTAAGTATTTATGCCCTTAACTTTGGAGCAATTATATAAGCCAATTAATCAAAAAAACACATTTACAATAATACGGTAATAATAGGGGAATTTAACACCCCCTCCACTGCAAAAAACAGATCATCTAGCAGAATACCAATAAGGAAATAAGATCTATCAATGACACACTGGACCAGATGGACTTCACAGATATATTCAAAACATTCCATCCCAAAGCAAGGGAATACACATTCTTCTCTAGTGCACGTGGAACGGTCTCCAGAAGAGATCACATACTGGGTCACAAATCAGGTCTCAACTGGTACCAAAAGACTGGGATCATTCCCTGCATATTTTTGGACCACAACACCTTGAAACTGGAACTCATCACAAGAGAAAAGTTGGAAAGAACCCAAATACATACTAAAGAGCAACCTTCTAAAAAATGAATGGGCTAACCAGGAAATTAAAGAAGAATTTAAAAAAAATCATGGAAAGAAGTGAAAATTTAAAAATAATTGTTCAAAATCTTTCGGCTGCAGCAAAGCTGGTCCTAAGAGGGAAGTATATAGCAATACAAGATTTTCCCAAGAAACAAGAAAGGTCTCAAATACACAACCTAACCTTACACCTAAAAGTGCTGGAGAAAGAACAGCAAATAAATCCTAAACCCAGCAGGAGAAGAGAAATAATAAAGATTAGAGCAGAAATCAATGAAATAGAAACCAAAAGAACAGTTGAAGAGATCAATAAAACTAAGAGCTGGCTCCTTGAAAGAATTATTAAGATTGATAAACTGCTGATCAGACTTATCAAAAAGAAAAGAGAAAGGACACAAATAAATAAAATCACAAATGAAGGAGGAAAGATCACAACCACACTGAAGAAATACAATTATAAGAAAATATTATGAGCAACCGTATGCCAACAAATTAGACAATTTGGAAGAAATTGGTTCATTCCTAGAGAAGTATAAACTACCAAAACTGAACAAGGAAGAAATAGAAAACTTGAGCAGACCCATAAACAGCAAGGAAATTGAAGTAACCAAAAATCTCCCAACAAACAAAAGCCCAGGGCCAGATGGCTTCCCAGGGAAATTATACCAAACATTTAAAGAATAACTAATACCTATTCTTCTGAAGCTGTTTAAAAACAGAAATGAAAGGAAAACTTGCAAACTCTTTTTATGAAGCTAGCATTACCATGATCCCCAAACCAGACAAAGAACCCACCAAAAAGGAGAATTACAAACCAATAACACTGATAAACATGGATGCAAAAATTCTCACCAAAATACTAGTCAATAGGAATGAACAGTACATTAAAAGTATTATTCACCACAACCAAGTGGGATTTATTCTTGGGCTGCAAGTTTGGTTCAACATCCACAAATCAATCAATGTGATACACTACTAGCCTCAGCAATCAGACAACAGAAAGAAATAAAAGGCATCTGGATTGGCAAAGAAGAAGTCAAACTCACACTCTTTGCAGATGACATGATACTCTAGGTGGATAACCCCAAAGACTCCACCCCCAAATTGCTAGAACTCATACAGGAATTTAGCAAAGTGGCAGGATATAAAAGCAATGCACGCAAATCAGTTGCATTTCTATATCCTAACAATGACACAGAAGAAAGAGAATTTAAGAAGTCGTTCCCATTTACAATTGCACCCAAAACTATAAGATCTCTAGGAATAAACCTAACCAAAGAGGCAACGGTCTGTACTCAGAAAAAGATAGAACACTCATGAAAGAAACAAAGGAAGACACAAAGAAACGGAAAAATGTTCCATGTTCATGGATTGGAAGAACAAATATTGTTAAAATGTCTATGCTACCTAGAGCAATCTACGGATTCAATGCAATCCCTATCAAAATACCATCAACTTTTTTCACAGAGCTGGAACAAACAATCCTAATATTTGTAAGGAACCAGAAAAGACCCCAAACAGCCAGAGGAATGTTGAAAAAGAAAACCAAAGCTGGTGCCATCACAATTCCGGACTTCAAGCTCTATTACAAAGCTGTAATCATCAAGACGGTACGGTACTGGCACAAAAACAGACACATAGATAGATCAGTGGTACAGAATAGAGAACCCAGAAGTGGACCCTCAATTCTGTGGTCATCTTCGACAAATCGGGAAAGAATACCCAACATAAAAAAGACAGTGTCTTCAACAAATGGTTTGGAGAAAATTGGACAGCCACATGCAGATGAATGAAACTGGACCATTTCCTTATACCATGTACAAAAATAAACTCCAAATGGATGAAAAACCTCAATGTAAGACAGGAAACCATCAAAATCCTAGAGGGAAATACAGCCAGCAACCTCTTTGACCTTGGCCGCAGCTACTTCTTGCTTGTCACGTCTCTAAAGGCAAGGGAAACAAAGGTAAAAATGAATTATTGAGACTTCGTCAAGATAAAAAACTTTTGCACAGCACAGGGAACAGTCGACAAAATCAAAAGACAACTTACAGAATGGGAGAAGAAATTTGCAAATGACATATCAGATGAAGGGCTAGTATCCAAAATCTGTAAAGAACTTATCAAACTCAATACCCAAAGAACAAAGAATCCAATCAAGAAATGGGCAGAAGACATGAACAGACATTTCTGCAAAGAAAACGTCCAAATGGCCAACACACACATGAAAAAATGCTCAACATCACGCGGCATCAGGGAAATACAAATCACAACCACAATTAGATAACACCTCACACCAGGTTAAAATTAACAAGACAGGAAACAACAGATGTTGGCAAGGATGTGGAGAAAGAGGAACCTTCCTATACTCTTGGTGGTAATGCAAGCTAGTGCAGTCACTCTGGAAAACAGTATGGTGGTTCTTCAAAAAGTTGAAAAGAGAGCTACCCTACGACCCAGCAATGGCACTACTGTGTATTTACCCCAAAGATACAAATGTAGTGATCTAAAGGGGCACCTGCACCCCAAATGTTTATAGCAACAATGTCCACAATAGCCAAACTGTGGAATGAGTAGAGTTGTCTATCAACAGATGAATAGGTAAAGAAGAAGTGTGTATATATATATGCAATGGAATCTTACACAACCATCATAAAAATGAAATCTTCCATTTGCAACGATGTGGATGGAACTAGAGGGTATTATGCTAAGCAAATAAGTCATTCAGAGAAAGATAATCATCATATGATCTCACTGAAAGAGGAATTTAAGAAACAAGGCCAAGGATCATAGGGGAAGAGAGGACAAAATGAAACAAGATGAAACCAGAGAGGGAGCAAACCATAAAAGACTCTTAGTCTTGGGAAAAAAACTGAGGGTTGCTGGGGGTAGGGGTTGGGAAATGGGGCAGCTGGTGATAGACATTGGGGAGGGTATGTGTTGTGGTGAGCGCTGTGTGTTGTGTAAGAGTGGTGAATCACAGAATTGTACCCCTGAAACAAATAATACATTATATGTTAATAATAAAAAAATACATAGTATACGATTACTTATAACTTTATAACATTTAGTAATTATATTTTATATAACAAACAATTCAAAGCATAGTATAAAAACCCTTTTTTTATTTTCTATGGAAGTATATATTGCTACATTTATTATAAATAGGTTCTAAGTATATAGGAGAGTCCCTTACACCCTCTATTAGTTTAGGAAAAAGAACAATTATAGTTATATATAAAATTACATTCATTTATGATTTATTAATTATAGAGTGCTACTCAAAAGACATTTGTTGTCTTGGTGTTATCACTGCATTGCCAAATATATTACATGAACAAAAATAAACTGTGTGTGCATTACCATAAAGTGTCAGTGGCAACAGAAATATTTTACTTCAAAGGCTGACCTGAGTCTTAAAGACACACCTTCCAGGGAGAGGTCTGTGAATCAGATTGGAGATGGTGAGGACAGGCTGGTCAGGCCTTCACAGGCCTCAAAATAGGAAAGTCCAAATCATCCTGACCTTCTTTGGATGACAGACTGACAAAATGAGGGTAAGAGACACCATTCTTGCCTGATGAGCTATTCTTGCCTTTTATTCTGTCCCCTTTCCATGGGCAGAAGGGCACTTCTCACTTTGTTAAATGGTTATGCTTTCGTGAATGATTTGGGCCTTGATTGTATGTGTTGAATTCCCAAAGTACATTCTGGCACAGTTGTACTTCTGTTCCTCAATTGACACACAGATTCTAATACTGCTCCAGTCAGACCACAAGCTATAGATGTGGAAGTTTTTATTTAATAAGAAATAAGCAATTCTTTACAATATATTATGTATTATTTAGAGGATATAAGTTGACATATAAATAGAAAATGTTATAAATAACATACCCACATGGGAAACTTTCAAAATGAATCAATACAGGATTATAAAGGCATTTGTTTTTGTCTTATGAAGGCCAATAGACTATTTCCCATGAGACTGGGCTGGTGCCACCCATGGTGTTGTGGGATATAAAGCAGGCCATCCAGTCTCTAGGCTCTGAAATCGCATTTGGCAGGCAAGTGAAAGTGGATGCCTTCCTCTTCGTCAATTGCTCTTAATGGAGGCAATTAAACTAATGTATGAAACCAGAATGCTAATGCCTTTAACATTAACAATGAGCATTCTCCCTCATACATGAGATGAAACACTTGGTAAGCTTGATGAGAAGAAATTCTCTGTATAATCAAGCAATATGAGAAGACATTGTTAATTATTTATCTAATGGAAATAAAAGTTATCAAAATTAAATTTTCTTATGTCCTCAAAGAACTTTTCAATATAACAAAAACAACTCACTAGCTTGCTCTGGTTTGTAAAAATTGATATTCACCTTTTCAAAATTACAATTTTGAAAACTCAGTTTTGCTTTTAGGTTCAGCTTATAAATATTAGTCTAGGTATAAATCTATCAATTTTTAATAACTGTATTAATTGGGGCCTTTATTCTACTTATAAACTTAATTATCATCTTAACTGTATTTATAAAATATAGCTTTGTCTTTAAACAATGTTATGACTTAGAAAAAGTACTTTGTATTTGTAAAAAATCTTATAAATTAGTCAAACTCTTTATATTTGGTAAAACTTAAGTTACTTTAAATGTAAAACATTAAGATATTAATTGGTTAAATTGTATATAATCTTTGTAAGACTTCAACTTAGCATTGTAAACCTTAGTCAAGTTTTGATGTATATATTCTATATTTCTTTTAAATCTGATTTCTTTTTCTAGTAGGCTAATCTCTGTTATAATTTTTAAACACATAAAACATTAAATTTTCACAGATATCTAAATGCCTGTGTATAAATACTGTGACTTTTACTTTTTAAACACTATATTAATTATTTTAAAACTCTTGAGGAACAATTAATAGCTAGCTTCTTGGTTAACGGAGCTATGTATCAGAAATTCTGGCTGAGTTAGGATCTGGAGCTGTAGCTACAAGGGCAAATCTCATCAGTGAGATTATCCTATTAAGTCTTTTATAAAAGTCATCATCCACAAACTTCCACCCTTAGAACAGAGCTGGGCTGGTACTTCACTGGCCCTAGACCTTTTGTCTATACAGGCACACAACTGCAACACACTGTTTGGCCATCTCCAATTGCTCAATTTACTAAACTGCTACATCAGTGGTTCTGACTTTATCATTTTTTGTTTCTTAAGAGACATAAATACATTTTCTTAAGACACGGACTCCAGGAAACAAACTGAGGTTTACAGAAGGGAGGGAAATGGTAACAGGGTGATGGGTATTAAGGAGGGCATGGGTGGTAATGGGCACTGGGTGTTATGCACTACTAAAGAATCATTGAACACTATATCAAAACCAATGATGTATTATATATTGGCTAATGGAACATAATAAAAAAATTTTAAGAAGATAAATAAATAATAAATAAATACAATCCTTTAAAAAAAAAAACAAGGGAAGAGGGGTATGATCAATAGTGTTGGATTTAGTCTAGGTGTGAAACAATAAAATAATTGTTGATATAAAATAAAGACATTTAACTCTATTTCTTAATTCCAAAGAAATTTGAACCTGACAGAATCCAAAATATAGAGTTATTTTGTAGGACCACATGATATTTATGAATAGTGAAATGATACGCTATTGAATTCTGTATCTCCTGTGGCTTTATATGACCCTTTTATGACCACTTTTAATATCCACTGATGAGAAGAAATGCCCAGGATCCCAAATATTAAATCCTAAGTGATCCTTACAAGAAATATTTATCATATTAAAAATACATCACATAGAATTTATCTTAGCATATAGGAATATGTTACCAAATTTTTGTGATGATGTTTGGTCTTAAGCTTCAAGGGCTCTTTTTGTTAAGGACTCAGTATACCAATGCCCCCTTTTGACCCCAAATCTGGTTCCAACTTGCATTTCTAAGTGGAAACTGAAGGAGAGTGCCTTCCAGTCAGGAGCGAGTTATGTCACATACACATGCAGGCAACATATTGTTCTCTCTGAACACAGGAAGTCCAAAAAGATGTACAAATAACACATTAATTCTCTATAAATTATTTTATAGATTCAAGGCCACTCCAGTGTAAACCACAGAAAATTTTCTTTTCTAAATGACAATTTGCAACTTAATTCTAACATTCATGTAAAAATACAAATTTTGTAAGGAACAAAACTGGAGAGCTTAGACTAGCTGATCTCAAGATAATAGTCACTGCCAGGAGGCAGCAGAATGAGTTAGCAAACCAAAGCAAGAGCCGAAGAGCCTCAATGGTGGTGGTCAATGTCTAGGGATTCTCATCACAACACCACTCTGGAGGAGCAGGATAGATTCCGCTTAAAATTTGGTTGCATGTCAAGATTGATGGCATCCATACATACCAAGAAGGTATGAGAAGATTTATTACTTACATAATGAAGACTCTGGTGAGGAGCACCGTAAGGTTCTTGAGCAGGTACTAAATGGCTTGAAAAGGTAGAGAAAAGGGATTGGTTTGGGGTCCTTATCATAGTTAGGAGTGGGACCAGAATGAAGACTCTTGCCTGCATGGCTTGAAACCCTCACTGACACCAAAGAAGGGAGCACCTAGGTATTTTCATCAGCTTTCTCAGATATGGGGCATAAGGGGAAAAGGGAGAGCTGAGGCTTAAAAGCTGTTAGCAATCAAACAACAAAAAATTGAGTCACCCTCTTTATTACAGCTTTAAATGATAGCAAAGGAAACTGTACAAACATATAGCTTTGCAGTAAATACTTGTGCACTGAAGAGATAGAATATGATATTTACTAGCTCAAATTTAAGTTCTCAGATTAGAGATGATTTCTATTAGAATCAATAGCTTTTAGAAATAAGTATATAAAGTGTTTTCCATTGGTTTTTGATTAGCAGCAACTTCCAAGTAGCATGCTACTATTGAAAGAATAATACAAACAGTAAAGTTTCTCAAAAGAATTGCCTACAACTATGAATCACTACATTGTGCTGGATTTCTTTCCATGTCTCTAGACTTCATTTCCTAAACCCTCTCCTCTTCATCTCCTAAACTCTCTCCTCTTCCTCTAAAGAACCACTCAATATTGAATACCCTAGGGTTTGGTCATGAGCTTCATCCTTCTCTTTTAATTCCTTCTTTCTAGATCAAGGATTGTTAAAATAGAACCCCTGGTCCAAATTCAGCCCACCACCTGTTTTTGTATGGCCCATAAGTTGAGAATAGTTTTTACATTTTAAATGAGTGAGAAAAACAACAACAACAACAACAGAATCACATTGCATTATGCCTGAAAATAAAATTTCAGTGCCCACAAATGAAGCTTCGTTGGAACACAGCTACACTCCTTCATTTAGGCATTATGTATGGTGGCTCTAACACTGCTGCTACAGTGCTGAGGAACTGCACCAAAGGGGCTATAAAGGGCTCCCGTAACTCCACTCTGCTTCTTGGCACACTGCAAACAGATGTTTCCATTCATCTATATATGATGTGATGCCAGTTCAAAATGTAAATATAAGAGTTCTTAGTTCATATGTGGAATTTCTAAAATTACACAATTCAAAGTTTATAGCTCTTACATGTATATATGTTTCATTCTTAACAGAACAGTAGAAACACTATATGAAACTAACTCAACTGCTTTATTTCACTTTTTAATATACACTCTCTACCTTCAATTTACAGATGAGTGGGGAATCACAAAAGGGGAAGGAATTACAGTTGGTTGTATCTTTCCCTTTCCTTTGGTGTCATTTTTTTAGCATAAGTGGTTGGTGAATACAAGGGAATTATATGAGCAAGAAAGGTAAGGATAGAGCTTACCCCAGAATGCCATGGTCTCAAAGTCAGTTCTAGTTTGAACAATTATAGTCTCCATGGGCTGTCAGTGTTCCTACTTATTCAATCATAGATATAAAATGCCTATCTTGTACTTTGATTTTACTCATCTCCCATGTATCATGAATTCACTGTGCCTTTGGGGCATCACAAACACTATATGAAAACAGGGTAACAAGGAATAGTGTACATTCATATTGCATGTATCTGAAGTTCAAAAAATATTTAAAAATTCAAGGCTATGACAGCAGTGCATTACACCAAATGTTGGGCACTTCTAAGTGTGGAGTCATGCGTTGATACATAGGATACATGCCCATGCAGACAGCTTTGCCATTGGGTTGTAAGTGATGTCAACCAGTTTTCTACATGTCATGGCTGTCAAAAGTTAAAACAAGAAAGTGATCTCAGCTCCCTTGCCAATTTGCACAATAGATATGTATTCCAAGTTCAAACTACAGTTCCAACATTCATATTTCAATGCAAGTGAAAAAGACATATTTATATTTCAAAATCCATTGAACTGAGAGCATTGAGGCACTTCCATTTAAACTTTGAGGGAAGTTCATCTGCAATGTAATGGCATGCTGAAAGTAAAATATCAAGAGAATAGACCCAATAAGTACTTTCCAAAGAACTAATATACTCAGTTAAGGTCATGCACTCATAGACCAATATCAGTATTTGACAGTCTATCTGTGTGAAAAGATATATTAAATATGAAACATGTAAAATCTCATTTCACATTAGCATTATCAATAACAGATAAACAATAACAATTGATTTTGAGGCTAGAGAACATTAACTTGCAATCCTAATTATGTGAAATTATATCCCCCAAAAGGACTCCATTCTTCTTATTTGTAGATTTATATTACAAAAAGTAAACCTAATTATTAGGTTATATCTTGAATTATATATATATATATATATATATGTGTGTGTGTATAATATATAATACTATATATAATGATATATATTGTATATAAAACTATATATAAAATAATATGTGTTCAATAACTATAAAATAATATGTATTCAAAACTTAACAGTATATGTTATATTCTGAGTTTTATCAATAAAATTTTTGTAAAAGTATGATTTTATTATGTCAAATGTATTAACATTTTACGATAAATCTATTGGATTTTAAGTCTTTTTTATGTCTGTTGATGTGACAGTGTTTTTTGCCTTCTGTTAATACTATGTATAACATAGATTATTTTCAGGTGTTTAAACTTGCATTCCTGTTTACATTTCCACTGGTTGTGGTGTATAATCCTTATTATATGTTGCTAGGTTCAGTTTACTAATATTTAATGACGATTTGTGAGCCTATATTCCTAAGGGATGTGGATTTGTAGTTTTCTTGTGATCTTTTTGTTTGTTTTTTGATTTTGGAATTGGAGTAATGCTGGCCTCATAAAATGAGCAGAGAGGTGCTCCATTCCTTAGCACTTTGGGGGAAGAATTCATGGTGATTTGTGTTCTTTTTTAAGTATTTAGTAGAATTTACCAGTAAGCCATCTTGATCTGGATTTTTGTTTGTGGGAAGTTAATACTAATTCAACCTCTTTATATGTAGATCTCTTCAGATTTTTTTTCTTCCTGTGTCAGTTTTGGTAGTTTGTGTCTTTCTATGGATTTGTCCATTTCATCAAGTTTTTTAATGTGTTGGCTATATAGTGGCTTGTAATATTTCCTTGCAATCCTTATTTTAAGTTTTGGTAAACTTTTTAGTGGTGTCCCCTTTCTCATTCCTTATTTAAAAATTTGAATCTTCTTTCTTTTTCCTTGGTCACTCTACCTAAAGATGTACTGATTTTGTTATCTTTTCAAAAAAAGAACTTTTGATTTCACTGAGTTTTCTCTGTTGTTTTTCTATTTTTTTATTTCATTCATTTCCACTTTAATCAGAATCTTTTTGTTCTTTCTGTTTAATTTTCTCCTCTCTTCCTCTACTTTTGTAGGTGGGAATTTAGATTATTCATTTGAGACTTTCTTTTTTTGTTGTTTTAAAGATTTATTTATTTATTTGAGAGAGAGAGAGAGAGAGTGGGGCGGAGGGGCACAGGGCAAGGGAGAAAGAGAATCTCAAGCAGACAGCTTGCCAAGCACCAAGCGTGGAGCCCTATGGAAGGCTTGATCCCACAACTCTGAGATCATGACCAGAGCTGAAATCAAGAGTTGGTCACTCAACCAACTGAACCACCCAAGTGCTCCGAGATTTTCTTTTTTAATGTACGTGTCGTAGACATATATTTCCCTCTGGGCACTCTCTAGCTACATACCATTAATTTTGATACATTGAAGCTTCAGTACTGTTGTTGAAGGTTCTATTTTACTCTTAAAATTTGTTAGTAGTTGCTTTATGCATTTTTTGTCTGTCTCATTGGGTACTTTTATGCTTATAATTATTACATCTTCTTGATGTATCAAACGTTTAGCATTATAAAATGCACCTCTTTGTTGCTAGTAACACTGTAGAATTTATTTTCTCTGCTATTTTTCTGGTGTATCCACTCCAGATCTCTTTCGCATGGCATGTCTTTATTCACTGTTTTTCAAACTTTTAGTATTTTTATATATGAACTATGTTATATACTTGGATTATGCTTTTTTCTGCTGTTGTTTTTTAATTCATTCTGTCAATATTTGCTTGTTTTATCAGAGTGATTAAGTGCTTTATGGCTACTTAATTACTGTTAAGTTTTACATGTGCACATTGCTATATGTATTCTATATATGTCTTTGTTCCTTGGTTCTTACAGATATTCTAGTGGACCATTTCAATTTCCTTGTTTTCTTTTCATTGTGTTTTTTGACTTATTACAAAGATTGCTTTGGGGATTTACAATTAGCATCTTAGTTTAAATCAGTCTAGTTCAGGTCAATACCACGTTAATTTCAGGAATATATAAAAATATTTTTCTAGTATAGTTTTGTTTCTTACTGCCTCATTATTGCTATTATTGTCATGTAAATTATATCTTTAATGATATAAAACAATCCACACACATTTAAAGTTATTGCTTTTTTCAGTTGTCTTTTATATCAGTTAGGAAAAGAAAGGTGTTACATACCCAAATGCATTTACACTGTCTTATATTTATTCATAGTTATCTCTACCAGTGCTTTTTACTTCATGTGACTTTGAGTTACTGTCTAATGTATTATTTTTTCAGCTTGAAGGACTTCTTTAGTATTTCTTACAAGACAGGTCTCATCTGCTTTTGTTTATCTGAGATTATTTTAATTTCTTTTTTATTTTTATTTATTTTATTTTCTTAAAGATTTTATTTATTTATTTGAGAGAGAGCATGAACAGGGGGAGGGGCAGAGGGAGAAGCAGATTCCCTGCTGAGCAGGGAGCCCAGTGTGGGACTCAATCCCAGCACATATTTTTGTATCTTATTCTTGCCCTTTGCATTCCTTACATTCTTCTTTCTTCTAAAATAGACACAATTAAAACAATAAGTAACATAAAAGAAAAGAGCTGCTTATTGGAATAGTAGAATGATAGGGGAGTCCCCGAAGGACTGAGTCCTAATGGCATCTATGGTGCCATCAAGCTGTCACATTGAACCCTGAGTTACTCACCTTCACAAATCTTGTTATATGAGAGAAAAGCAAGAAAACTGTCTTCTTTGCTTCTGCCACTGTACTTGGGCTTTTTAACAATCAGCAGAACATGATAATAATCAAAATACTATTTATTCCAGGCCTTGTTAACTTGAGACCCATAGTCCTATACGAACTTCATAGTTGATAGTTGGCTTTTAAGAGGTCTGCAAACTCTTCAAAATAGCATTTTCCCCCAAGGAAATGGAAACGCAGTATGGATAAAAATAACTTTCCTAATTTCACACAGATGGTGGCAAAAACAAGAAATGAAAGAAGTTGGGTTCCTTGATTCCCTTCCATACTGTTCATTTTATTATATATTATATCAGCTAAGGAAAAGTTATTGCTTTCTCAATTGTATATTAACGAAAAAAAAATACTAGGCATTTATTCATTATTTGTTGTTTTTAATTTCATATATACTTACATGGGTAGATTTACTGTTTGTTTTAAAGCATGTTATTTTAGAAAAAAATACAAAATTATAAAAAATGCTATTATAAGTGAAACAAATTGGAAAAAAACCAAGACCAGCAGAGGTTCTGGCTGAGAACAAGGCAAATATGAAATATGTAGTGAAAGAAGGAAGCCCTGGACATTGACTACAACTGCTTGTTTCTCAAATCCAAATTTGTTTTTATTGCTTTTATGATAATAGTGGTAGATTCCTCTTAACATTTCTCCTTTGTGGAAAGCATAGTTATGTTCAGCTTTGTTGGTTGAGAAATCTATTGAACATTGAAAGAGAAAGTATTTGTAGTTCTCATGTGCTTTGATTTTGCTCTTCTGGCTATTGCCACACACTCTGTCTACTTCCAGAAGCTTGTTGTGGGGACCTCACAGAACTCGGTAATCTGGTCCAATTTTGCATCTGGAACATACATTCCTTTGGTGAGTTAATAGTCCTAGTCCTAGCTTGTTGGCTACCTCACTATACCTCTCCCAATACAGACCCATATTGCCCAGGTCTTGCAGCTCTTTGCAAGTGGGCTCTTTGCTGTAAAACTCTGTGCCCACCTGCTACCAATCGCAGATCACCTGCACCTCAGAAGAATTTTGTTGTTGGTGTTTTTGTTGGCCTTCCTAAAAGAAATATGGAGCACCTCCACACTCAAACCACCTTGCCAAGGCCCACAGCTGTGAACAACGTCTGGCTCAGGCAACCCAGTGACAAGTCTGAGAGTGACAAATGACCAAATTAGGATTTGAACCTAAGAAGTCTGGCTCATGAAGATCTAATTACTTCATGTGATATTTCCATAGGAAATAGACATGAAAGACAAATATATGTAGATTCTGCACTAAGGAATTGTATGGATTGGAGGGGCAGAAAGACCTGCAGACGGACTTCTAGTATAATGTGGTAACTACTGTGGTATAGGATAATCCAGATGGGACAAAAACAAAAAGGGCACTAAAATTGTCCAGGGGTTCAGGACATGATGATTCTTGAGCCAAACCGAAAGAATGAGTAGGAATTATTTTGAAAAACAAGTCAGGGAAAATAGGCCTCAGATATAAATGATAGCATTGATTTATTTATTTAACAAATATTTATTTCTATTCTGCTATGTTCTATCTTGAGGCTAAGGGAATAGCTATAGACAAAATAAAGAAGAGAAGAACATGGAGATGTTTGTAATTTTAGTTCTAAAAACAAATAGAAAATAAACTAAACCATGATGGATATTAAAGTTGATTAGTGGTAAGTTTGCTCAAATATAAGACATAAATAAAAGCATTTTCTTATAGGCTCATTAGGAAGAGAAGGATTTTTGCAAATGTGGAAACCACTTGCATTTTGCAATCAAGTTAAGATGGGCTGGGAGGCAAGGGCAGTCCAGGAGTGAGGATGACAAAGAAATGCCAGGTGAGTGGTGGTGAGGACAGAGTTCAGTGCCCTGGCTGCCCAGAATTGATCCCATGTTTGATGGGTGTACCTAGTTTCTTTCCACATCAGTGGCTGTGCTAGTAGCCTCATAAATCAAGGTACACCATTTTCCTCTAGCCAAGTGGTGATAGACACTTAATGCTTCTGACAGGACCTGCAGTCGTGAGTTAAGTGATCCAGGAATAAGAAAATGGTGAGAAATCATGGATTCCACTAGGGATGTCTTCAAATTTGCCTTTTGCTATGAAGCCTCACTCTCTATCATTTTTCTTAAGCTTGGTTCTTTGTCTTCGCATTGATCTATGAACTACTTGGTATGTGTCTAAGAATTCCTTTCCTATGCTCATTAGGTAGAATAGCTTCTTTTGTTTGGAACTGTGGAAGTTTCAGCAGTACAGGAGGAAGAATGCACTTGCTGGAATTCAATGGACAGCCTCATAAGTTTCCTGTTCTTGAAATCTATTTCTTTAAATGCGTGCCCCAGCTCTTATGTATCAGTGACAGTTTTAGATTAATGATATTGACAATCCAACCATCTCTTGTCATGTCCTATTATTCACAAATCTTAGACCATATATTCAAACTGTTCCCTCTGCTCAATTTTCAATGTTGCCCATCATTTATCTTACTCATTCAAAACTCTTATTTTTCAAGATATGAATTTATATTTAATTTTATAAATATGCATACTTTAACTTCTACTTATTACTTTTAGTAATATTTAAAATTAATGAAATCATCTTCCTAAGGCTCAAATGAGAGTGCATCATTTCAGAACAAGCGTCTACAAATAGATCCTCAAGAGAAGAACATAACTCCTATCTTACTTAGGATTCAAATATGTTGCAAGTTTGGAAAAGTATAAAAAGATCTAAGATAAGGTTGAGCAAGAGAGAAAGTTCTTCACTGCGATTTTCCATTTCTCGTAGTTCATATCTTCAATCCCCTATTTCTTACCATTTAGCTCTGTCAATAAACAGCTCTCATAGCATCCTTAATCATATTCTTGTGTAGTAAATGAGAATAAAAAGCAAAACTAACTTCATATCACAAAAGATAGAGTTGCCTTAGGATACAAAATGAAATATTATTCCTTACGACAATTTTAAATATGGTAGTTCCGCGGAATATTAAATATGAATATTTTATGTGCAAAATTAAGAATGTATATTTTTTCATGGTCCTTTGCCCTTTTTGAAGTCTTCCTTTCTAAATGTATAGCTCTGACACCAGAAACAATGACTGAATCCTAAAAATGGAACTGCTCCCTAGCTGCAGCCAAAACTAAGCTTTTTTAGCATAATGATCATTATGTCAGCCTAGAAAATGCCATCACCTAATGAATCCAGCTGTCAGTCTTTACCATGTAATAAACATTTTCATATCAAGTGAGCTGTTTCAAAGCACTTTTCATTTTTAATTTACTGAAAAAGTTTGACCCTCCACAGTCTCCCCAAAGCTATTAAGTGTGAATGAAGTTAATGTCTCAAAATCTTTGCCCCTGTGATTTGTTTCTATTTAGCAGAAGGGAGAGGGGGAGGGAGAACACACAATATCACCCGGATGCCAAGATAAATTTATTTTTATATATTTCAGATATTCTGTGTCTGTTCCAAAACTCTTTTCCGATGTCTACTAAAGTTAAGTAACTTAAAGAATTTTGTAATTTTGAAGCATTTTATCGAATAATAGCTTTGAAGAGAGAATGTTGGATAAAAATAAAGACTATATTAGTTTTAGAGGCAGAAAGTGTCTCATTGGGGATGAGATTTATTTGTTTCCTACTCTTGTGACTTAGGAGTTACGCAGAGAAACCTCATGAGGAAAATGCCATAACCCTGTCATCATTCATCTGGACCCTCTGGCTCTACTTTGGCTCACAAGTCACATGTAGTCACATGTAGTTATTGTCCAAGCAACAGCTAACCTGCTTGTAATTCTCAATATACAGATACTTGCAAGTTTACACTAAATAGTGGGTTTATGGTTCGGATTACTCAGCCCAAAAAAACAGTCAAATTTTCAGTAGGGGTCTCCTCAATGTGCCATAACTATAAGGCTAAATTTGTATTAGAGTATATGCCTCTCAGTCATTTGCAAATTAACAAAATTCTACCTCTTGTTTTCTTTTTTTTTAAGATTTTATTTATCTATTTGAAAGACATAGAGGACATGAGAGAGAGCAGGCAGGGGGAAAGGGCAGAGGGAGAGGGAGAATCAGACTCCCTGCTGAGCAGGGAGCCTGCATGGGGCTCGAGCCCAAGACCCTGGGATCATGACTTGAGCCAAAGGCAGACGCTTAACCAACTGAACCACCCAGATGCCCCTACCTCTTGATTTCAATCTAAGGCTGTTTTATTATGGGAGCTTGTAACTGTGACTCTTAAACAGAAAAAAATAAAATAATGTGTGATAGAAAAATATACCATGATAGAAAATGTCTATCAATTTCTTTTTTAATATTAAGATATCTACGTTGGAATTTTTGTTATTCTCAAAGTACTTTTGTCACTGTAACAGGATTTCAACAAAAATTGGAAATGTAGCAAAAACATAGTGTCCTTTATGATTGCCAAGGAAAATAGTTTAATTGAAGAAAGAAGCAAGCAAACAAACTTCCCTAACAGGCTTCGCTGGAGTTAAAGACACCTTACCATAACACTGGATTTGTTAAGTATCATTGAATGAAAAGAAATTGTAAACTAAAATTACTTAGGCTTAGGGTGCCTGGGTGGCTCAGTTAGTTGAGTATCCTGACTGAGCCACCCAGACACCTTAAGCCTAAGTAATTTTAGTTTACAATTTCTTCTCATTCAGTGATTCCAGCTCAGGTCATGATCTCAGGGTCCTGGGATCGAGCCCTGCATCGGGCTCCACACTCAGCACAGAGCCTGCTTGGGATTCTATCTCTCCCTCTTGCCTTACCCCCTGCACATACATGTGCAGATGCTCTCTCTCTCTCTCTCTCTCTCTAAAGAAATAAATAAAACCTTTAAAAAATTACTGAGGCTTGACCAACTGAAGGTAAATATTCTCTTCACTGGGTTTCTCATTTTTCCTAACAAGAGTTCTGTAAATTGTAAAAATGTTGATTCTTTGACATTCCCCAACTCATAATGAAAGCCAGTTGGGAGCTAAATTGTCTTGTGATGCTTTCTTTTGGGGTAACCCATATATACACACAATGACAGATGTACTTCCACTGAAAAAGAGATACCATTCCACCGGGATGCCTGAGACCTAGATGTGGCAGACTGTTGCTGTCAAGTAAGGATTGCTGTAGACGATCCACCATTCCACTTCAAACTCATATGGCCAGACACTGAAATGTTTTAGGGGCATTTGCCAAATAGGCATTTAGGGGCAAAAGTGATATGAGTTCATAAAGCTCACTTAATTATCAAATTTAAGTAGTCTTGAAGGTTTAGATCTGGACCTTTTTTTTTTATGTTCTTCTTTGTACATATTTTTATTTGTTCCAATATAACATACACGAAAGAGTAGAATATTTTTATTTCCCTCTAAATATACTATGACAAGTCTTAGTCACTGTCTCTTACAACTATTTATGAACTGTTTTCTGGAAAGATTTAGGAAAGGATTGTAGCTGTTTAGAGGATGCTGACAAATGTTCTCCTCAAACCCACACACATAGAAATAAATTGGCACAGACTGGATTTAGGAGATCATGAGCAATGTTGTGTACTGGGAAGTCTGTGGATAAACTGGTTTGATAGCTGTTCTCATCAGCGTCTGCCTTCACTTTCTCAGTGTTATTTCTTCATCTATCAAAGGAGGGTGACAATAATAAAACTAACCTCATATGGCTGTTGTTATTTATAAATGACAACAGTGCTGAGAAAGTATTCTACCTAACATATATAATAAACTATTTTTTAAAAGATTTTATTTATTTATTTGTCAGAGAGAGAGAGTGCATAAGTAGGAGGAGAGGCAGGCAGAGGGAGAAGCAGGCTCCCCACTGAGCAAGGAGCCAGATGTGGGACTTGATCCCGGGACTCTGGGCAGATGCTTAACCAACTGAGCCACACAGGTGTCTGTATAATAAATTCTTAATAAATGTTAACTATCATGGTTGTATTTGTTTTTAATATCAAACATTGGTTCAAAAATTGACTCTACTGAGGATCAAAAGACTGAAATTAGGTTGGCTATTCAAACACTCTGAGGATGTTCCCTCATGTGTAACCTAGAATACCTATGTCAGAATATTATAATAATACTAGGTGGAAGGAGTTTATGAATAGCAAATGAAATATATACTTTATCATGCCTCTATTTCAATGTTGAGTATATGTGTATCTGTGTTTGTTTAATGCATAATGTTTGGCATGCAACTGTTGCTACACGATTAATATTGACCCCTTATCCCTCAAACAAATATTTGTTACAAAAATGTTCATTATAAATTTGAATAATGTTTTATTGCCTATCATAGAACTAGCAAAATATCTAAGAGTCTTACAAATATTGGACAGAAATTGAAAAATTCCCTCCTATGCATATATATGTGATTTAATATAAAACAGTCATTATAGAATGGTAAATCAAAATTTTCATAATATTCAATTTTAAGGTATCAAGTTGGGATTCAAGGTCTTCATATACCAGAATTCCCAATTCAAAAGAAAAAACATATATTAGAGACAATATTTCTCTTTTCCCATACACAATTGTATCATAGGTGTCTGAAAGATTACCACCAGCAATAATACTGGAATTATTTCCTTTCCAAATAAAAATCTAAGAATATTGGCAATGTCCGTTGGCCATCTATAAACTTATAATGATGCATTTAATTTTATTTAACACAGGAAAAACATGATTATCTTGGGATGACTATTATGTCCTCATCTCCTCAGTGCTCTCAATTACTTTGGACAATTTGTCCAACCTTCTGTACCCCTCAGTGGACACCCTTCTGAGTCATTGAAAAAGCTATTGTTTTGGAAAGGAAAGGTCTTCAACCTTCAGGAATGGAGAAGATACTTTGGACAAACCACTCTCCATTCTTTGGACTGTTGCAAAGCACATATGGAATTATAAAGTGAGCTAAAATTTATTCCTAATGCCCAACAATATGTTATGCTTCCTGGCTGATGAAAATGCACAGTAATAGGAGCAATAGGAGCACATGGCAGTAAGAGCACAAAATGGGCACATCATAAAACATTCATAAATATTGAGTTATATGGAGGCTGTGGATTGAATTTTTTGAGATCCCATCTTGGTAAAAGGAATTTATGATTGCATTCATTTTTAACATTTTAATGAATGAGATTGGAACTCAAAATTTATTTTTTCAAATGTGACTTAAAGATTCTGCTATACTCTTGTTCAAATATATGCTTCTTTCTTTTTTTTTTAATTTATTTATTTCAGAGAGAGAGTGTGTGGAGGGACAAAGGGAGAGGGAGAGAGAATCAAGCAAAGTCCACACTGAGCGCAGAGTCCAACGTGGGGCTCAGTCTCATGACCCTGAAATCATGACCTGAGTTGCAACCAAAAGTCAGACATTTAAACAACTGCACCACCCAGGTGCCCCACACTTATTTCTTATGAAGTGAAGCACCTTGTTTATTTTTTATTAGGTGAAATACCTTGGTTTTTTTTTTTTTTTTGAGGTGGAGAAGTGTTCTATGTAAATTGAAATTAGATGACAATAACTAACTTAAGGAATAATTTGCCATTTGCTCACCCATGTTTTATTTTCAAATGAATTAATACATTTTAACTTACTGAGACTCAATAAAGCAAAACAAAAATCAACAAAAACAGGAAGGAATTTACACACTCCTTGGAGGAAAAACAATAACAACAAATTGTCTTGTAGCCATGTAGTCATGGTAACATGTGGTAATTAGAGATAGATTTAAATGCATTTAATTTAGCAACAACTCACATCAATGTCCATGACAAGCCAACCAATTGATGACAACTCCTTGCTTTTGCAAATCAGCAAGTTAAAACAGATTTACTCTAATAAACATGCTCCACATGCCAACAACCAACAGAAGTAAGTGAGCTTCTATGTGTGAAATTCTGCTGGTTCTGGTACCCAACACTTCCTAAAACCCCTGTTCTCTTTTGCAAGAATGGACCAGACTAGCATAACTTTCCTCTACTGCAGTAAGAATAAATTCAGCTTTGTCTTGTTATTCAAGATATGTGGCAATCTCATCATCCTTTGACAATTCTAGAGATTTCAATGGGTTTGGCAGCATTCTAAGAGATAGTTGAACCAAGAGATGTCCCCCTGGTCCATAGCCCCAAACTCTATTTTTATTCTTTAGATCTCCTGCCAGATACATCAGTTTAAAGAAAATCTGAGTTCTGGCTAATTTTATGAGCTCTGGTTGCTGAATTCTGTTAGAACAATCAGATAACTGATTAATTTCATGAGTTCTGTTTGCCAAATTTATTTTATAAACCTAGTATTTGTAATCACACAGATTATTGTATAAGGCCATTAGATTTAGATCTGTATATCAGGGAATTAGACCTAGGTTTTGTATAAAGAAACTGTATACCTTAATTTGAAAGTAACTCATTTGGTAAATAATGAGACAATGTCATTTTACTACTTAGTTTTCGAGTATACCTTTAGTAGAAGTGAAGAGTATTATTTTGCCATTAACCTGTTTATTCTGCTGCTTGCTTTGTTTATACTTTGTTTGTCTATATATCCAAAACCTTATTTCAAGTGTTTTTGCTTGTCCTGGATTGTATTGTTACCATTGAGTGTGTGAGGGAAGCTCTGTAGGGAACAATCTGAGGAATGCATCCAGTAAGGCTCCAATCCAACCCAAGCCAGCCCTGATGGCTAGCATTAGAGGATGATTAGACTGCCACCATATTCACGTGAAGGTGATTAGCTCATTATTGCTTTCAGTTCCCTAAAAATCCTTCATGAGGTCATTCCCTGCCTTGTCAATATGTGAATAAGTTACTGTGAATAGGCCATAATTGAGGAAATCAGCTCATTGATCATTTGGTCTTTAATAATATATATTGTGGATCCAGTATAGTGACCTGTCTTTTCAGTCAGTCAGGGTTTGTTTAAGTCAACACTACAATCTGTATCTGCAAGAAAGATTACATCCTCCTTATCTCACCACAATCCATATTTTGAGTTTATTTTGAAAAATGAAAATCTTTTAATAAGAATGAGTTGGAATTACAATGGCTATTATAGAGACTTTTTGCATATCAAAATCATTCAATGAGTAGGAGTTTCAGCAAAGAAAAGAAACAAAATACTAAATATTTAAAGGTCATCTTTCTTTGGTATTTTGCTGAGGCCTTAAAACCAAAAGTTGATTTCAAGATGGCCTCTCCTTTAGCAAAATCCAAATAGAAATATTTATTCTGATTCTAAACTTCTCAAACCACTTTTACAGTTTACAAACTCATCTTTTTCCCCCCACTCATGCCTCTTTTATTACTTCTGCCCATTCTCCTTGTAGAGAACAAAATGGAGTCCCCTTGTTAAGCAGGAGCCTGTGTCAAGCAATGACAGAAGCAGTTAAGGTACTGCAGCCAGGAGATCTCTCCGGGACCAATGTCAGCTGACACCCAGAACTGATAATGAGCAGAACCAGAGGAAGTCTGCAATTAAATCCCTTTAAAAGGGGGAGGATTTGGGCCGCAAACTGTCAGACTTTTCTGACATGACCTCTCTATGTCTAATCACTTAAAAAAGGCAACTGCCACCAGAGGCTCTGCCTGATTGATCTCTGAACAGAACTGAGATGTATCACTGCAGTAAGGACTGAGAGCCAACCTGGACCAGACTGAGGCCCTATCTCAATTGCATACCCACAGACTAACTTTGTGTGTAGTTCATTAACTTCCTACACACTTCTGTTATCTTATTTGTTGTGTGGTTTGTCTTATGTTCTGCTCCGTGTGCTATATAAAAAGCCAAGCTTAATAACATGGTGAAATGTCATTGAGTTTGGAATCATGAATGTGCTTTATAATTGTGATTAACTTTGCTTTATGATTGAATAAAGCTGACATTGTTGAAAGACACACTTCATGTGTGCACCTTCATAGAGTGCTCATAGAGGCATTCCTAAACTCACCAACAGGTTTTTTCAAGTTTTTCCCCACAGTAGATGGTCATGTTACACAATGTTTCCTTTTCAGTCAATGTCTAGTCAGAAGGTGGATACTGCATAGTGAATGAATGAAAAGAATTATTAAATATGAGATTTGAATAAAGGGAATTGGCTACTAGAGATAATGAGAACTCTTAAGGAATGTAAAGTAATTGCTACGGGAAGCAGCAACTACCCACAAGGTGGAGGCAGAACACTAAAAGAAGGACACATCTGAAGGAAGGACCATAGGAATGGAATCCAGGTCTCACTGGAGAAGGCTCGGCTGTGGTCCACAGGAGGGTGAGGAAGTTTGGTTGGGGGGGGGGAGTTTGCTATCTGGGATGCCAGGGGAAAGCACCCCCCAGGAAGGACCCATGTCTCAAAACCCTCTATGAGGCTTCCTGGGGGTTATAGGGAGGGTTTCCCCACAGGGAGGTGCTGCACTGTAGATACTCATGAGAAAATCCCCCTGGGTCTGGCAGAAACTGCCCACAAGGAGGGGTCAAGTGCTCGTGGCCATCAGGTGCTGCAAGAGCCATCAAGAGGAGCTCACAAGGACCTGGCAGAGACCCCTTCCCCTCTGGTGTCGACCCCTTCAGGAACGACTCACTACTAAGACAGCTTAACCCTGAGCAAGTGGCACAGGAGAAATTCCTACGAGGTCCAGCTCCATAATTACACATTAGGTAATGGCAGGTAGAGGGGTCATAAATGAACTTATTCATAAGTGAATATATTTCACAGTTTACCTCCTCAGCTTCCAGGTGCAGCTGTGTACACCATTGAATTTCTATATAGCAATAAGACAACTCTCTTAGCTGTCCTTATTCCAAATCAAAAAGTTCTTTCTTTTTCCTTTGAATAAGTAGAAGTATGGTCCCAACAGCTATTATATGTTATCTGTAGTCTGACTCTTGAATTACTAATTTCATTGATGTGATGGGACACAGTGGCAACTGCTCCATCATACACCAAAAGGAAGAACATGGTCATTTCTACTAAGAATTTTGCCCTACTTGAATTTTCTTCTAATAGGGAGATGCCAATAACACATAACCAATAGTGCCATGAAGGAAATCAACAGAGTAAGAGGAATATATAGAATGAAATTATTTATACTGCTTTATTTATATCAGGTAGTCAGGAGAGGACTTTCTAAGGGGCTGAGCCTGGAAAGATGATGAAGAGCCTGTCATTGAGAAGGGCCAGGAAAGAAGTATTCCAGGAGGAAAAAAAACAAAACTAAACTAAGTAAAAGTTCAAGGATGGAAAATGATCAACAGAGTTACAAAGTAAAAAGAGATTGACAATTTGCCATGGGGTAATGAGACAAAAGTGAATTTGGAGAGATAGTTAGGAGAACTATCATGCAGCCTATGAATTCAATTCTCTTTCTCTCCAATGCATGAACAAACTGATATCTTGAATATTTAAAAAAGTTATTCTCTCTTATTTTCTCTGTATACGTAAAAAAGTGAAAACTGATTTGCTCCAAAATGTCCATTAAATCTGCTTTTATTTGTCTGTTTGCTTTCCATGATTACATGATGAATTATTTGCAAAATTATAACCCAACTTTTAGTAATATATAGAAAACGATGTCTTCACATAAAGACTCAGAGTTACTTACAAACTTTGATTTTACAGTCTGTAATTAGAATTAGAAATCATTCTAGCAGCATAAATCATTTCAAAGCATTGGGTACTTTGAATTATTTTTTAATGTTGCCAAATTATAAAATGAGTCTCTTACATGATGTCACACTAAGTGCTAAAGTAAAGTTATTATATTAAGTTAAAGTATGTGTATATCAGTTATTCAACACTTTAGTTATGGCTGTTAAAGTGGTCACATAAGAAAACATTTGTATAAAAGGGAAAGAAGAGTGAATGAGAAATACATTATAAAGGTGCAATAAGTCAATGCTAGTGTCCAAAACACTATAATTCCTATAGAAACTAAGTATTTATTAAAGAAATTGTGAGGAAATTCAAGTATGAATTTTTTCAAAAGAAGAGAAACAAGAGACTAAATCAAGAAAACAAAAATACTAACCTTTTATATTTGTTTCACTCCAGCTTCATCAGCGTGTCTTGTTATATTTTCCACTATGTTTTTTCTAATAAAGGTGATATGTAACTTTAGACTACTTTGTTATGGGAAAAATATTATTATTAATGAAAAACATTAATTCAGTAATTCTGTAAATAGAGTAAAAGGGACATTTAACATAAAATGTAAATATATGGGGGCACCTGGGTGGCTCAGTTCCTTGAGTGTTTGCCTTTGGCTCAGGTCATGACCCTAGAGTCCTGGGTTAGAGCTCCATATCAGGCTCCCTGCTCAGTGGGGAGTCTGCTTGTCCCTCTTTCTCTGTCCCCCACTCCACTTTTCGTGCTCTCTTTCACACTCTCGCACTCTCTCAAATAAATAAATAAAATCTTTTTAAAAAATGTAAATATATCAATATTAGGCAGATAATTTACATGACATAAAACTTACATAAAGTTCATATTATTAATGTTGAAAATTACATTTTAATTACTGATGTAAGAGTTTTTAATATTATTTCAATGACGCAAACCATATTGCACTATACTTTTATTCTCTAGTTCATTAGTAAGTTTATATCTGTCACCTAACCACAATTCTTTGCAGAGTCCTTGTTATATGAAAACATGTATGAAATCTTATTAAAGCAAGATTTCACTATGAGCCTATTTGAACTTTAAGCTTTGAAGATAAAGATCAGTTACCTGTTATTTAGTTATATTAATATGAAAAATTTTTAGGAAAAACAGCTTGCAATTCATATAGAATGAAACTTAGCATTTTAAACACTGAAACTAAATTCAGCAAACATAAAGAGGAAAACTTATTTATATCTTCAAATATACTTTATCTTTGCCCAAGCACCCAAAATGTATTTTAAATGGGACAAAAAAAAAAAAAAGATCTCCTCTCTTTGCAACTTTTAGGATTCTATCTCATTCCAAAAATAGTGTTAAACTTTTATGTTTTTAACATAGATTCCAACTACCAAAACCTATAACTTCTAGCAATTGAGCTATCTTGTATATGCCTTTATTATACAATCATTCCTTTCCTCTTTGGCAGTTTTTGTTTAATCTGAGTCCATTGGAGAAGCTTTCCTTTTCTTTCAAAATCGTTGCTCCCCAAATCCAGTGCTTTATCTGATTATCTTTAAAACAACCGTCCACATTTCCAAGTCTTCCCTGCCCTCAGCTCTGCATCACCTAGCTGGAAACTGCATGATTTTCAGGTCGCTGAGACTTTCCTAGGAAATAACAGTAACTGTCACAAGTGCCCAGCATCACTAAGACTTTGGCAAAATTATGGAATTTCCCTAACTTTAGTTCTGGAATTTAGTGCTGTGGTCTGTACTGATAAAAATACCTTTTGAAACAACAAAACAAGGTAGTCAGAAAGTACAGAGTTAAAGTTTATATGACATTTTGGGGTCACATGAGTCACAAAACAACCTCTGTCAACAGTCTCTTTCCCAACATTGAGGAGTTAGTTTGTCATAAGTTCCCTCATGGCCGTAAGCCTCATGTACATAAAGAGAGCTCCAATTTCCCAGTTGAAATGCAGCTTTTACGCCAGGGCCCTCATATGCAACTTCACATTGATGAAAATTGTATCAACATTTTATCAGTATCCTTTAGGGTAATGTTCTGAAATAGTCCATGAAAGAAATTCTTCTTAAATATTTTTTCACAGAATTAAATAAATAGTTTCAACAGAATTTAAAGGCTCCATATCTTAAATTAGGAGGACTGTCCTTTGAGGAATTCTTTTGAACTGTTTGCTATTCTGTCTTTATCTGTCTTATAACTTCATTCCATGTGCTAACTCTTGTCTCTGTATTCCACAATTAACATTAGACTTTGCTCCATATAGATGTTCTCCTTTTAGGATATTTTATTTACCTTTTACAAATCTTATTTAATTTCTTTACTATTCCTTTTGTCTCACCTCAACTAAGGAATTCTGTTCTCATAATTCAAGGTGGGAACACTGATGCGTTCATTTTTTCCCCTCTTCTAGTAGTAATTCATATTAACACATCACAAGAAAACTTCCATCTCCTAGCTACAATGTGGAGAAGGAAACTTGTGATAAGGTACTCCTAAGATTTTTTCAAATGGTGTAAAATCAATTATTAAAATGAGTTAGGCTTATCAATGTTCTGGAGAGTTCCTCATAAATATTGACCTCAAATGTTGTGGATTGCAAAAATTAGACCTTCTTATTTGTTGTTAGAAGGTAATGATATCACTTTACTAAAATTTTTCCTTTAATAGATGATCTCAAGGAAGTTGCCAATGGCTAAGTTGACATGATTGTGTCACAAATCACCAATTATACCTTTAAAATGGAAAGATTCTGCTTTATCATACTGTGCCCTTACATTTTGATCAAAATTCTTTAGCAATGCTCAATATCATCTTCCAAATTCTTTAAATCTTCTTATCAGTTTCCTGAACATAGAGGTGTGTGCGTGGGGGTGTGTGTGCATGTGTTCATGTGTGTATAATTCTGCTGAATATGTACTAATATGTGATCATTCTCCTTGTAGATTTACAGCAATAGATTTCATACTGCATATCTGTACTATTAAAATTATGTACGATTTCATCAGGCTCAAACTACCTGCCTGACCAAAAACCTAGTAAATTATAGGTCTTAGCCTAATTAACCTCATTTTTTCCTGGTACATAATAAAAGTTATTTTTGTTATCATTCAAAAAACTCAAAAGGATGCCATGAATAATTTATTTGTGTACATTTATTTATTAACTAGTTATCTTAATGAGTAAAGTAAGGAAATCAAAAGAGTAGATATTAAGAAGAAACTCCCTAATTTTGAATATTATATTTAATTGTGAAGATCAAAGAAAATTATAAACATTTATGCTTAAGTCAAAATGTCTTTATCTTCCTATTATTTTTATAACTGAGCAGACATTTCCAGATAATATACAACAAACTAGAATTTTTCCTCCTCCATTCCCAGAATAGAATATTTTTCAGGATAATATCAATTTGTTTCCTATGAAAATTTTGGTTTAAGACAAGTTAAATGTTTGTGTGTATATATATATATATATATATATATATATATATATATATATGGTATAAATTTCAATTTTATTAATTCTGTTATTCTGTGAAAGTATGAATTTAATTAATATTAGGATAGTTTTTGTTTGCCTAACTTCTTTTTTAAATTTTTTCAGTTTATTTTTTTTTTAATTTAAAAAATCCTAGTTAGTTAACATACCGTGCAGTGTTATTCCAATAGAATTCAATGATACATCAATTACATACAACAGCCAGTGCTCATCATAACAAGTGTCCTCCTTAATACCCATCATCCATCTAGCCTATCCCCCACTCACCTCCCTCCATCAACCCTGAGTTTGTTCTCTATCTTTAAGAGTCTCATTATTTGTTTCCTTCTCTCTTCCCCCCCCCATGTACTCATCTGTTTTGTTGCTTAAATTCCATATCTGAGTGAAATCATATGGTATTTGTTTTTCTCTGACATATTTTGCTTATCACAATACATTCTAGCTCCATCCACATCATTACAAATGGCAAGATTTTATTACATTTGATGGTTGGGTAATTTTCCATTTCCACCTCACTTCTTCTTTTTCTATTTATCAATTGAACATTGGAACCCTCCATAATTTGTCTATTGTTAATAATACTGCTATAAAGATTGGGGTGCATGTACCCCCTTTGAATATTTTTGTATTCTTTGGGTAAATACCTAGTAGTGCAATTGCTGGATCATAGGGTAGTTCTATTTTTCACTTTATGAGGAAACTCTATACTGTTCTCCAGAGTGACTGCACCAGTTTGCATTCCACCAACAATGCAAGAGGGTTCCCCTTTCTCCACATCCTTGCCAACAATTGTTTCTTGTGTTGTTAATTTTAGCTAATTTTGACCGGTGTGAAGTGGTATCTCATCCTGGTTTTGATTTACATTTCCTTGATGATAAGTGGTGTCGAACATCTTTTCATGTGTCTTCTTTGGAAAAGTGTCCATTCATGTCTTCTGCCCATTTCTTAACTGGATTATTTGTTTTTTATGTGTTGAGTTTGAAAAGTTCTTAATAGATTTTGGACTCTCCATAATTCAACATATTCTGTTGTATCAGAAATGCCACTTTCAAGTATCTTCTTCCATTCCATAGATTGCCTTTTAGTTTTGCTGATTGTTTCCTTCACTGTGCAGAAGTTTTTATCTTGATGAAGTCCCAATAGTTCATTTTTGCTTTTGTTTCCCTTACTACAGAAGATATATCTAGTAAGAAGTAGCTGCAGCTGAGGTCAAAGAGGTTTCTGCCTGTGTTCTTCTCTAGGATATTTACAGCTTCCTGTCTCACATTTAGGTCTTTCATCCATTCTGACTTTATTTTTGTGTATGGTATAAGAAAATGCCGTAATTTCATTCTTCTGTGTGTTGCTGCCCAGTTTGTCCAGAACCATTTGTTGAAGAGATTGTCTTTTTTCCATTGGATATTGTTTCCTGCTTTGTCAAAGATTAGTTGACCATAAAGTTGTGGGTCCATTTCTGGGTTTTCTATTCTGTTTCATTGATCTATGAGTCTGTTTTTGTGCCAGTACCATACTGTCTTGAGGACTATAGCTCTGTAATATAGCTTGAAGTCCAGAATCATGGTGTCTCCAGTTTTGCTTCTTTTTTAAGAGTTCTTTGGCTACTTGAGGTCCTTTGTGGTTCCATACAAATTTTAGGACTGTTTGTTCTAGCTCTGTGAAAAATGCTGGTGATATTTTGATAGGGATTGCATTAAATGTGTAGATTGCTTTGGGTAGTACAGACATTTTAATATTGTTTGTTCTTCTGATCCATGTCCATGGAATGCTTTTCCATTTCTTTGTGTCTTCAGTTTCTTTCATAAGTCTTCCACAGTTTTCAGAGTATGGTCTTCACCCCTTTGGTTAGGTTTATTCCTAGGTATCTTATGGGTTTTGGTGCAATTTTAAATGGTATCATTTCCTTGATTTCTCTTCCTGCTGCTTTATTATTGGTGTATAGAAATGCGACAGATTTCTGTATGTTGATTTTATATCCTGCAACTTTGCTGAATTCATGTATTAGTTCTAGCAAAATTTTGGTGGATTCTTTCAGGTTTTCTAAGTAGAATATCATGTCATCTGCAAATAATGAAAGTTTGACCAGTTCCTTGCTGATTTGGGTTTCTTTCTTTCTTTCTTTCTTTCTTTCTTTCTTTCTTTCTTTCTTTCTTTCTTTCTTTCTTTCTCTTTCTTTCTTTCTTTCCTTCTTTTTTTTTTTAAGAGAGAGACACAGCGAGAGAGGGAACACAAGCAGGGGGAGTGGGAGAGGGAGAAGCAGGTTTCCCACTGAGCAGGGAGCCGGATGCGGGGCTTGATCCCAGGATCCTGGGATCATGACCTGAGCCAAAGGCAGACGCTTAAGGACTGAGCCATCCTGGCCCCCCTGGATTTCTTTTACTTATTTTTGTTGTCTGATTGCTGAGATAAGACTTCCAGTACTATGCTAAATAGTAAGGGTGAGAGTGGACATCTTTGTTTTGTTCCTGACTGCAGAGGAAGTCTCAGTTTTTCTCCATTGAGGATGATACCAGTTGTGGGTCTTTCATATGTGCCTTTATGATGCTGAGGTATGTTCCATCTATCCCTACTTTCTTGAGGGTTTTTTATCAAGATGGATGCTGTATTTTGTCAAATGCTTTTTCTGCATCTATTGAGAAGATCATATGGTTTTTACCTTTTCTTTTATTAATGTGGTGTATCACATTGATTGATTTGCAAATATTGAGTCAGCCCTGCAGCCCAGCAATAAATCACACATGGTCCTGGTAAATAATTCTATTAATATACTGTTGGATTCATTTTGCTAGTATCTTGTCGAGATTTTTGCATTCATGTTCATCAAGTATATTGACCTGTAATTCTCCGTTTTTAGTGGGGTCTTTGTCTGGTTTTGGAATCAAGGTAATGCTGACCTCACACACCTCCATATTCAGGAAACTAATAGGAAGGTTTAAAGAATTTAGAAAATGACATTGGGCATTGCTGAATGAGTTTGGAAGTTTTCCTTCCATTTCTATCTTTTGGAAGAATTTGAGAAGAATAGGTATTAATTCGTTTAGTCTAGTGAATTCCTTGGGCATCCATCTGTCCCCGGACTTTTGCTTTTTGGGAGATTTTTTATTACTGTTTCAATTTCCTTGCTGGTTATGGGTCTGTTCAAATTTTCCAATTTCTCCTGTTTCAGTTTTGGTAGTTTGTATGTTTCTAGGAATTTGTTCATTTCTTCCAGGCTGCCCTGTTTGTTGACATATAATTTTCATAATATTCTCTTATAATTTTTTGTATTTCTGTGGTGTTGGTTGTGATCTCTCCACTTTCATTCACAATTTTATTTATTTGGGTACTTTCTCTTTTCTTTTTGATAAGGCTGGTTAAGGTTTTATCAATTTTATTAATTCTTTTAAAGAACCAGCTCTTAGTTTAGTTGACCTGTTCTACTGGTGTTTTTGTTTTTTGTTTCAATATCATTTATTTCTGCTTTAATCTTTATTATTTTCCTTATTCTGCTGGCTTTAGGCTTTATTTGCTGTTAATTTTTTAGCTCCTTTAGGTGTAAGTTTAGGTTGTGTATTTGAAACTTTTCTTGCTTCCTAAGGTAGGCCTGTATTTCAATATACTTCCCTCTTAGGACCATCTTTGCTGTATCCCAAAGGTTTTAGACTGGCATAATTTCATTTTCATTTGCTTGCATGTATTTTTTTATTTTGTCTTTAATTTCCTGGTTAAGCCATTTATTCTTTAGTAGGATGTCCTTTAGCCTCTATGTATTTGTGGTCTTTCCAAGTTTTTTCTTGTGATTGACTTCAATTTTCATAACATTGTGGTCTGAAAATATGCATGCTATGATCTCACTCTTTGTATTTGCTGAGGCCTGATTTGTGACCAAGTATGTGATCTATTGTGGAGAATGCCCCATGTGCACTTGAAAAAAATGTGCATTCTGTTGATTTAGGATGAAATGTTCTGAATATATCTATGAAGTCCATCTGATCCAGTGTGACACTCAAAGCCATTGTTTCCGCATTGTTGATTTTTTGCCCAGATCTGTCCATTGCTATGTTGTTATCAATGAGTTTCTTTATGTTTGTTATAATAACAAATAATAAATAAATCAATAATAAATTGATTTATATATTTGGGAGCTCCCAAGTTGGGCACATAAATATTTACAATTGTTAGATTTTCTTGATGGATAGACCCCTTAATTATGGTATAATGTCCATTTTCTTATCTTATTATAGACTTTGATTTAAAATCTAGTTTGTCTGATGTCAGTGTGGCTACTCTGGCTTTCTTTTGCCGTCCATTAGCATGATAGATTGTTCTCCATCCTCTCACTTTCCATCTGCAGGTGACGTTAAGTCTAAGATGAGTCTCTTGTAGGCAGCATAATGATGGATCTTGGGTTTTTCTATCCATTCTGATATCCTATGTCTTTTTATTGAAGCATTTAGTCCATTTACATTCAGAGTGGTTATTGAAAGATATGAATTTAGTACCATTGTGTTACCTGTAGAATTGGTGTTTCTGGTGATGTTCTCTGTTCCTTTCTAGTCTTTGTTGCTTTTGGTCTTTTTTCCCCCCATTCAAAGACCCCCTCAATATTTCTTGCATGGCTGTTTTAGTGGTCATGGACTCTCTTAAGTTTTGCTTGTCTGGGAAACTCTTTATCTCTCTTTCTATTCTAAATGACATCCTTACTGGATAAAGTATTCTTGGCTGCATATTTTTCCCACTCAGCACATTGAATATATCCTGACACTTTCTTCTGGTCTGACAAGTTTCTGTGGACAGATCTTCTGTGAACCTGTTCTGTCTTCCTTCCTAGGTTAAGGACTTTTTTTCCCCTTGCTGCTTTCCAGATTCTTTCCTTGTCTATGTAGTTTGTGAATTTGACTATGATATGCCTTGGTGATGGCAGGTTTTTGTTGAATTTAATAGTAATTCTCTGTGCTTCTTGGATTTTCATGTCTGTCTCCTTTTCCAGATTAGGGAAGTTTTCAGCTATAATTTGCTCAAATAAACCTCTGCCCCTCTTTTTCTCTCTTCATCTTCTAGGACTCCTATGATATGAATGTTATTCCATTTTAATAAATTTCTGAATTCCCTAAGTCTTCCTATGTGATCCATTACCTTTGTTTCCCTCTTCTTTTCAGCTTCATTGTTTTCCATAAATTTATCTTCTATATCTCTGATTCATTTCTCTGATTCATCCATCCTCATTGCTATGGCATTAATTTGGGATTGATATTGGTTTTAGCATTTTTAGGTTTGGCCTGACTAGATTTTTGCTCTTTTATCTCTGCAGTTAGGGATTCTCCAGTGTCTTCTATGCTTTTTCAAGCCCAGTTCATATTGTATAATGGTTGTTTTAAATTCTAGTTCAGACGTCTTACTTATAGCCATATTGATTAAATCCCTGGCCATGAGTTCTACTTCCTGTTCTTTCTTTTGGTCTTCTGTCTTGTCATTTTGGAGGAAAAAAGAAAAAAAAAGAAAAAGAATGAAAGATGGGTAAAATAAAATAAAAATTTATTATTATTGTTATTTTTATTTTTTTTTTTTAAGTAAAGAAAGAAGCTAGATCCTAGGTGTGTTTTGGTCTGCTTGTTATAAGAAGCTTGATAGAAAAACAAATAAAAAATTTAAAAAATTAAAAATAATACTAATAATACATTTAAAAATTGTTCTTTCTGTATCCAAAACAAAAACAAAAACAAAACAAACAAAAAAACAAAGGAAACTAAATACTGTTTCCTCTGGAGCTGAAGCTTTGCAGCACTCTATGATCAGTAGACTTAAAGTGTGTGTAGGGATTTGTGCTGGCCTTCTGGGGGAGGGACTTGCTGCCCTGATCGTCAGGTGGACTTGCCTTAATGAATATGCACTTGCAGGGGCGGGGCTTGGTGTACCCAGCCTGTTCTCCACTTGGTGTCACTGTTTAGCTAATTGGAGTCAATCAATGCTGGCGTGCAAGGGGTAAAAATGGCTGCACCCCTTTCCCCCATTTCTGAGCTGGATGTTCACATCTACCGCTGTTCAGGATACACAAACAATGACCCCTCCTGTGTCCCCACATTCACCCTGTTTTGGAACTGTCTGCCTAACAAATGGTGCAGCACTCCAGTGTTTTATCTCAGGCATGGCTATGTTTCAAAGCCCCGCACTTCAGAGGCTCCCACTGTGCAGACCCTGGCTAATCCTCTGGGGGTGGGTCTCCCTTTGCTGTGGCTGGTGCTGGCTTATCCCAGAGGTTGGTGGTTTATGGTAAATCACAATACATAGCCAATGCCAGGGTTTGCTGTCCTGAGATTGCGTCTTTGTTCCTATACTAGTTAACAGGGCAGCTCAATGATGCCTGCAAGGTCTTTTGCTTGTGGGGTGGCCATACCCCTCTGCCAAATGCACTCCAAGCAGGGGAACTCCTTCTCCGCATGAGACCCAGTGGATCTTCAAACTGTACTCAGTGCTCCTGAGACTCCATCTTGCTTCCCCACCCAAGAACCACTCAAGTTGCCAGGCACAACCCTTGTGATGTTGCAGACTTCTGAAACTTCATTCAATCTCTGTGCTCCTTTGTTTATCAAAAAGAAAGTAATGCCTTCTTTAGGGTAGTTTTTAAAAGAGCTTTTGGACTAAATAAAAATGGAAATGAAAGACAGCGTTTTTTAACATGAGTCTTATAAAAACAGATCTCTCAGTCTGATACTTTATTTCTTAGATAGAAAATTAAGATTGCATTAAAAAATTTTAGGTGAAGACTACATGTATGTAGCTGTTAATATACTGGAAAACCAAAATGACATAAAATGATATATGAAATGGGGAAAACCTAGTTCTCTAAAGCACACTAAAACTTAGGAAAGGTAAATATGATGGGGCAAATAATCAGCACTACCAACATAGGCCGGGGACTGCTGTTTAAGGCATTAATGCCATGAAATTGTCTTGGACCAGAAGGTTAAAGAAAAAACAGAATTTCACTGCTCTTACGGGGAAAAAAGACAATACTAAACTAGGTCCTAAGGAAGCATATAAATAATGTACAACTTTAAGATGTGTTAATACTGAATGATGGTGAGATTTAAAAATATGAAAAGAAATAAAATTTTTATCAGAAATAATTTAAAGAAACTATCTTGGGGGAGCAAAGGAAGAAACATTTTTACTATAGGTATGATAAAATACAAGACAAATTAAACAGAAGTTCATCTAATGTCCATCCCTGGAAAGCGAGAAAAACAGACAGCTGTTTGTTATAGACAATTTAAGTGTTCCATAGCCCTTAGACAAGGAAGCTGGAGCAGAAACACTCTAAAGTCTCTTCCACAAAAATGGTATTAAAACTTGGATATAGGGGTGCCTGGGTGGCTCAGTTGGTTTAGCATCCTCCTTCAGCTCAGATCATGATCCCAGGGTCATGGGATCCAGCCCTGTGTCAGGGCTCCCTGCTCAGCAGGGAAGTCTGCTTCTCTCTCTCTGCCCCTCCCTCTGCTCATGTTCTCTGTCTCTCTCTCACATAAATGAATAAATAAAATATAAAAAAAAAACCTTGGATATGGGGTGCCTGGGTGGCACAGTCAGTTAAACAACCAACTCTTGGTTTCAGTTCAGGTCGTTATCTCATGAATCGTGAGATCAAGGCCCCCATCAGGCTCTTCACTCAACACAGAGTCTGCTTGGGACTTTCTCTCCCTATGCCCCACCCCTGCATTCATGCATGAACACCCTCTCTCTCTCATGTTCTCTCTCTCTCTCTCAAATAAATAAATAAATCTTTAAAAAAAATAAAGATTTTTTTTTAAAAAACTTGGATATGAAATATATATTCTGAAGATTCATGCACAAATTGATCCATACACAAATCACAAAATGCAATAAACTTCCTGCCTTTGTTATCTATTTCAAGGAAATATTTTGACTTCATAATAATGCCTAAGCTCATTGTTTTTGTCTTTTTAAAATTATCTTTATTGTATTTGCTAACCATATAATTGTCATCTTTCTATTACATCATTACTACAAACATATATTGAGTAACAAATATGACCCAGATACCGGCAGGTGCTAACGTTACAGCATTTACAAAGACAGACAAAGGTCTTTCTACTCTCATGGAGCTGACAGTTAACTAGGGAATAAGGGTTGCGTAAACATTAACTTAATTGTTAACAATATTGACTGAAGAACAAAGTTGTCTTAGTAAAAAAGGGAGTGGTATATTGATGGGACAAATGTTTTAATATTCTAACAAAAGTGCAATATAGAGAACACAGACCCAGAAAGACCTGGACATGGCATTCTGGGAATGCAACTTTATGAATTTTTTATCTGTAACATGTAATTTTTTTTTTAGATTCTTTGCAAAATAGCCTTTCCCAAATCACAGTTCATTTTTTAAAACAACTTTATTTGTAAATATATTTTGGAGGATTAACTCTTTTATCATTTTTTAATGCATTTCTTTTTCCCTGATGACTTTCCTTGCTTTGAAGTCTGCTGTGTCTGAAAGTAGTATAATTCCTCCTGCTTTCTTTCAATTAGTGTTAGCATGATTTCTTTATCTCCGTTTGCTTTTAATCTATGTGTGTCTTCATATTTATTGTGGGTTCTTGTAAGCAACACATAGCTGAATCATGCTTTTCAATCCACTCTGACGATCTGTCTGTTAATTGGCACCTTTAGATGACTGATGTTCAAAGTGATTATTGATATAGTTGGATTAATATTTACCATATTTGTTACGGTTTTCTAATTTTTGCCCTTATTCATTGTCCTTATTTTTGTCTTCCATTCTTTTTCTGTCTTTTGTGATTCTAATTGAACATTTTATATGATTCTATTTTCTCTACTTCTTGGCATATCAGTAGTGATTGCCCTAGGGTTTGCAATACATATTTACAACTATTCTAAGTCACTTTCAAAAAACACTCACCACTTCATGGACAGTATGAGTGCCTTATAACAAAACAATCTTAATTCCCTCCTTGTGTCCCTTTAATTACTGTTTCATTGCTGTCATAATTTCACCTTTGTATAAGCATCCATAAGTATATATACAAAAAACATACATAAGTATATATACATATATATGATATAAACATAAGCATGCATAATTTGATATATTGTTAACATTATTTTAGGCAAAATCTAATCTGTTAGAGCAATTATGAATGAGAGAATATTAGTTTTTATTTTACTTTCTCTTATTCCTTCTTTGATATTCTCTTTCTTTGATCTGAGTTTCTGATGTACATTATTTTTTTTCTCTCTGAAAAACTTCCTTTAACATTTCTGAGAAGACAGGTCTACTGCCAGCAAATTCCCTCAATATTTATTTGTCTGAGAAAGTATTTCTCCTTCATTATTGAAGGATAATTTCTCAGGGTACACAATTCTAGATAAGTTGTCTTTTCCTTTCAACACTTTAAATATTTCACTCCACTCTCCTCTTGTTTGCATGGTTTCTGAGAAGAAACTGGATGTAATTCTGAACTGTATTCCTCAATAGGTAAGATTTTCCCCCTTTAGCTTCTTTAAGATTCTTTTCTTTATCCTTGATTTTCTGTAGTTTTCTTTTTTCTTTGATTCTGGGTGGGAAAGGGCAGAGGGAAAGGGGGAGAAAGAGAGAGAATCCCAAACTGGCTCCATGCTCAGCACAGAGCCCCACACAGGGCTAGATCTCACAACCTTGAGATCATGACCTGAGCTGAAATCAAGAGTAAGATGCTTAACCAACTGAGCCACTCAGGCAGTCCAGTTTTCTATAATTTTAAAATAATATGACTTGGTATAATTTCTCTTTCTTTGTTTGTCTTTCTCTTTTTCTTTTTTGGCATTTATTCTGCTTGGTGTTCTCTGAGCTTCCTTATCTGTAGTTTGGTGTCTGACAATAATTTGGGGAAATTCTGTCATTATTCCTTCTCTCTTCTATTTCTTTTTCTCTTCTTCTTTTTGCATTACCAGAATACATGTGGTTCCACCTTTTGAAGCTGTCCCTCAGTCCTTGGATATTCTATTCTGTTTTATTCAGTCTTTCTTCTTTTTGATTTTCAGTTTTGGAAGTTTCTATTGGGATCTCCTCAAGCTCAAAGGTTCTCTCCTCAGCTATGTCCAGGCTACTAATAAGTTCATCAAAGGCATTCCATTTCTGTTACATTGTTTTGATTTGTCACATTTCTTTGTGGTTGTTTCTTAGGATTTTCATATCTCTGCTTACGTCATGCATATGTTGTTGCATGCTGTCTACTTTATTCATTAGAGCCCTTCACATACTAATCGCAGTTGTTTTAATTCCCTGCCTTAAAATTTCAACATTCCTGCTATTTCTGGTGCTGATGCCTGTTCTGGCTCTTTAAATTGTGTTTTGTGGCTTTTGGTACACCCTTGAATTTTTTTCTTGATAGCCAGATATGGTGTACTGGGTAAAAGGAACTGATATAAATAGGCTTTTAGTAATGTGGTGGTAAATGTCGGGAGAGAGAAAACATTCTATAGCCCTGTGATTATCTGTCTTTTAGTCATTGCCTCTGGATTGTAAACTTCACAAGCATTTCTTGGCTTTTTCCTCTCCCACTTGGGTAGGAAAAGATGGCTAGAGTAGGCTGGGGTAAGTATTTTGCTTCCCAGTTCAGTTAGGCTCTGAAAATACCCCAACAGGTTAGGTTCTGTTTAACTAGATTCTATCATGGGCAGTTATTGTTAAGAAGAACAGAGTGTGGGTGCCTGGTGGTTCAGTGAGTTAAGTGTCTGATTCTTGGTTTCAGCTCAGGTCATGAATCTCATAGGTGTGAGATAGAGCCCGCATCCAGCTCCATACTCAGCAGGGAGTCTGTTTGAAGATTCTGTCCCTCTGCCCTTCCCCCAACACACACACTCTCATGTGCTCTCTCTCTCTCTCTCAAATAAATAAATCTGAAGAAGAAGAAGAAGAAGAAGAAGAAGAAGAAGAAGAGAGAAGAAAGAGGAGGGGGAGGGGGAGGATGAGGAGGAGGAGGAGATGATGAGGAGGAAAGAACAGAGTGATCTGATCTATTTCAAGATGGTTCCTTTTTTTTTTCTCCCTACTGGGAGCATGAGGGGACTTTTCTCCAATATTTACTATAAGGACCTGATTGAACTCCTGGAGTAAATCTCACAAAATTGTACTGATTTGGTACCCCCGGAGTTTTTTGACTCTCAGACTTGCCCCCCCCACCACCGACACCAGCCTCCAGCAATTGGTCAATTACAGTTTGGGTTTTCTTACATTGGCCCTGGTTCCCACAGTAGCTTCTGCTTTTGAGTCTGCTTTAGTAGGCTTTAACTCCTGTATTCACCCATTGGTCTCTCCAATCTTGGGGACAGCTGTTTGACTTGTGTCCTCTCTTCTCTTATAAACCCAAAAAGAGTTGTGTTGGTTTTTTTTTTTTTTCATTCTATTCAGTTTTTCACTTGTTAGGATAGAGTGCTGACTTCCAAGTACTTTACATGTGGAATGGAAAACCCCTTCACTTATTTATTCCTGCTAAAATTGTTACTTCTTTTATAAAATTTTATTCTGCTGATACAGAACATTAACTTCCCTTTCTCAGTTTAAAACCATATTGTAGCTAACATTTAACCTTACACTTGATGACCAAAAACATTTCCTTGGGTACCCAGAGATGCTATCAATATTTATGTTGCTTAGGTCTCAGGCTGCTCCTGTTACAGTGTTCATTTATAATTTTATTGCTTCGTCTTATACTTGAATTTAAATAAACCAAGGCCTCTACTAAAAGTACTTTGTTGTAGCTAAGAATTATACATTTCAGTGACTTCTTTTCAGTCTAGTTTTCAATATTAAATCCTTTTAGTTCTTCCTTAGCAGTACATTATTATTTCAGGAACTTATTATTTCTCTCTGCTCATTACTACAGGCATTTTTGAAAAGGAATTCAAAATGTCACATTTTATATGTTCCTAAACCAGGTTATATCTATTGGAAATAATACCATAGTTTTATTTGATAAAGCCATGATGAACATGTCCCATCTTGTTTCTCATCTTGTAGTGCTATTAATATTTCTAATATTCATGTTTCTTTTTCTTATGTCTCCTTCATATGTTGGTTCACTGGAATTTATTATGCTTCTACAAAAAGTATTATCAAAAAACTGCTTTTATTCCCAATATTTTAGCTTTTATGGAGAATAGATTAATTTCTTCTTTTCATTTTTAGAATGATTGCCAAGGGTTCCTGTTGCTTTCTAACCTATTCATAAAAGGGTTCTTTCCCTCAGTAGCTGGAGATTCTCATGTAAGAGAAAGTCTTTTTTTTTTTGAGAGAGAGAGAGAGACAATGTGTGCAAGAGCGGGAGGGGTAGAGGGAGAGGGAGAAGAAATCTTAAGCAGGCTCCTGGCTGAGCCTGATGCAGGGTTTTATCTCATGACCCTGAGATCATGACCTCAGTTGAAATCAGAGTTGGAAGTTTAACTGACTGAGCCAACCAGGCGCTCTCCCCCCATTTTTTTTTCTTTTTTTAATTAAAGGAGGGACATCAGCAAGATGACAGTATAGGAAGTTCAAGTATTTGTCCCCTTCCAGAAACATCAATGTGAACATTTATCCAGTACCAAAAGACCTTCATAAGAGCTGAGTATTCCAGATGAGGAATTGCAACATCTGGGTAGAACACACAAATAAGAAAAGATACAATGACGGGGATAGGAAAGACAGTTTCACCTTTCCCTTCACCGTCCCCCTCCTTCCAAGTCTGGGCAGCTCCGTGTAGAAGACATCTTTCCCATGGAAGAAGGAAAATGAAGTAAACACCTGAATTCACCACAACACCAGTACCAGACCCAATCAACACCAGGCCAGCCTTCACAGACCTCCAGACTGGCTCCAGGAAACTTGGCTCCCAGACTGCCCTGTTACCATGCCAACTTCTACAGTATCAGACTCTAGGCAGACTCCCCAGCTCCAGATTCCTGGCCTACACCAATGCCAGATGAGCTCCAGCAGTTCTAGGCTCTAGGTGGGCTCCTGCTGATCCAGGTTTCCCACCTGCCATAGGGACATGCCAGTCCTGGGGTGATGATGGTTTCTCATTGGTTGAGTTACAGAGGGAGATGCAATGTACATCCTTCCCTGTTGGGGTCTCTCATGATTATTCTTGCTGATTCTGCCCTGCTGAGGATTCTTCTGTGGGGGTCTGTAACTGACAATTCTTTATGTAATTGACCAAGGTGGTATGGTTCCCCCTTCTGGTCTCCCCTTCTTTCCTCCCCATTCCATTTTAGTGAGGTTTCTCTTCACTAATTTTCACAAAACATATGTCCATATGATTGTTTTTATTTTGAAATTATATTGATTGTTATTAATTTGAAGTTATGTTTCTCAAACATCATGAAAGAGAAACATCCTTCTCAGAAATTTAAAAAATATTTTCCTCTTTGATCTACTTACTCAAAACACATGTGTTTCTTTCTTGTTTTCCCCATACTTTTTTACTCTTTATTTTAAAATTGAGGTGACTAATTCCATTTTATTTTTTTCTCCCACCTCCTGCACGCTTTTATTCTGGCCTGCCATGTTGTAATTCTCCATTATCAAAGATGCCCGGGAGTGGTCTGCGTTATCTAGGAGAGGCTGTCATTGACAAAACAATGTGACATGAAGCTCATGTATCCCACCCTGATTATTCGCTCTAATGGGATGTGAGAATTTTTCATCCTTGACTCTGGAGTTGCCACTGTGCTGACTCTATCCCAATTCTTGGATAGACTATACCTGAGTAATAATGCACATGCCTTCAACATCAAACATTTACCTCTAAGATCACTTTGATAGCTGGGGGCAAGTGAACTTTTTTGCCACACATGAACAAATATGGGTGGTCAAGTCCCTAAATTGCGTGATTATACCCCATGTTGAAGTCTTGTAGATTCCAGAGGATTGTGATAGATCCAAATGAGGCAGGTAGTCTTACTTAAGGTGTGCCACACTGAACTGTCAGGACATTGGGAACATAGGCCCAAAATAGACTCCTGGTTGGTGGAAGGTCAACAAACAGATTCTGCAATCTGCTTGGTGGATTACACTTCCCTCAGGTCTGGCCCTTAAGTCTAGCCTTGTTGTTCTGACCTACTGGACCCTGCTTTGTCCTGGCGTATGGAATCATTTACTTTTTCTGTTCATCCAAATTAATATTATCATATTTAAATTTTTAGGTGATTCTAACAAGCAACATGTTTGAATGAATTGTATTCTTGGCATTAAGCTCTTTTAAGTATCATAGTGTCACCCAATTTATTAGAAGACTGATTATCCACAAAGAATAAAAAACAAATTCTCTACTTAAAATTTTAGTAGAACTTTTTGTAAACCTCTTCAGTTTGGTGAAATTATTATAAGGCTGTGTAACTCTGGTTCTCCAACTGACGCAATGCATATTTCCCAAAACCAAAATTTCTGTTTCATTATAGGGTTCAGCACTGCTGATAGCAAAATACATCCCAGTCTTTTTTGTGTGTGCTACTCCACCATAAGTCTAAACCTTGGACAGTCAGGTTTACAATGTATTTTTGAACCAGATAGAGGGTAATTATTTTATCATAAGAGGTGTCTGAAGACATGTTTTAAATCCAAAAATTCTAGATGATAACTCCTAAAATAGTGATTTTTGTAAGTATATTACTTGTAAGGTTATGCCCATTTCTAGGGTCAATATTAAATTAAAATATATTCAGCCAAAAATAATTTCAAAATCATCAAAGACTACTATTCCAACAATATAAACATTTATTCTCATAATATTTAAAAGGATCAATGCCATTATATATCATGTCTTTCTCTTACACTGCCCTTTGACTTCACACTTTCCTAAGTCTCTTCCTTTTACATTCTATTGAAACCTTTACAAGGATTACTGTATACTTTTAGCCTGAGCCTTCAGACCTTGACACATTTTTCAACGCATTGTGTCAGATCCCTTGGTGCAATGTCAGACAATCTCCTTAGTCACCCACGCCCCAAATCCCAACAAAGGATTTGAGGAAAGGAAGGTACTAGAGAGTCAGAAGAACAAAGAAAGAGATATGTCAGCTAATGGGAATGGTAGAGAGAAAACTTGGAATGGGAGACTGACAAGGAGCACTCCAAGAAGAGGAAAGAGATGGTAAGCAAGGAGTAGGAGGACGAGAACAATTGTGCAGAAAGAATGGAGTTAAACTTGGAAGCTAAGATGGTTATGGGCAGCAGCTAAAGATGGGGAGGAGGATGATTGTAGACAAGAAGCCGCAGAAAAGGGGTTCTTAAAAGATGAAATAGCAAAAGAGAAAACTTAAAAGCAAGCAGTCTGTGTGAACCATTAGCATGTCACTTCTTTTTAGCTTGGAATGTTGTTATGAAGAAATTAAAAGTTAAGTTCAATTTTGTTTTGTTAATGAGTGACTTTATTGTTTTTGTCCTGATGACTGGTATTTTTTGGTTATTCTGAAAGTCTGATGTATTACCAGGATTTGGTTATTGATTTAAAATTGCAAGTGTATTTCAAGAGAATTTTCTTGAATCATATATATAAATGTTTTTCAGATACATTTTCTTTTCTTCAGGAACACAAATTCCATACAACTTAAACTGGCTTCTTTTAGTCTCATATCTTTGTTTTCAGTTTAATATAATTTAAGCCTTTGTTCTTTTCCACAAGACTCTACTTAATTTTCTTTCTTCTTTCTTCTATTTTTTTTAGGTTATCAGTATTGCAGGAAGGAAAAGAAAACATGAGTGCTAAATAAAGCAATACCTGCTAATCTTTATTACCTGGAGTCCACACCAACACACACACACACACACACACACACACTCTCATGTAAACATAGTGGGTAGGAGTGCAAGCTTTGAAAGGGTTTTATTTTTTTTCTATTTTTTTATTTTTTAAAGATTTTATTTATTTATTTGACAGAGAGAAAGAGAGAGCCAGTGTGAGAGGGAACACAAGTGGGGGGGTGGGGGGTGGGAGAGGAAGAAGCAGGCTCCCAGCAGAGGAACTTAACGTGGGGATTGATCCCAGAATGCCAGGATCACGCCCTGAGCCAAAAGCAGACGCTTAACAACTGAGCCACCCAGGCACCCCTGAAAGGGTTTTAAAGATAATTACATAGTAAGCTCCTGAACCTTCCTCCCCACATGAGCACACGTGAACAGATGCACATGGAGCAATCCCCTCTGAGAGAAACCAGAAACTAGCTGAACAAATTCTACACATTGTGTAAATGAGAAAATACTAATATTGAAACAGAGGCTGACTGTGATCCTGTCCAGAGACCAGGGAAGCCAATGGACACCTTTCCTGTCCTCTCTCTCTAGGCCACTCCACCTTGCCAGTATTTCCCTGTAAGGAACTAGTACACATGCCTGCACCCCAGCTTTCTGTCTGCAGCACAAGGGATGGGTTCCCCAGATCAGAGAACTTCCATTCATGAGTCACACAGGACCATGCCAAACAAAGAAGCAGTTATTAATTGGCCATTCCCCCAGAGCTCAGCATAGATGGATCAGACAGAAATGCCCAGTCTTTCTCCTACAGAGGTCAATTTGTATGCTTCAAAAGATGCTGCCTAAAGGTCAGTCTTCAAATACAAGACATATCTAGGGGATGATAACAATCCTCTCCAGAAAAAAATATAGGAAGATACTTCCTCTGCTTCCTCCCTCTGGTTCTCTCCAACTCACCAGTATCTCCCTAGAAGGAATTTATGCACACATCTGGAGCCTCAATTTTTGCAGCTGCCATCTAAGGAAGAAGCTCCTGGATTGCCTGGTCCTGATAGCCAACTGGGCTTGCATTCTGGAGTCCCACAAGACTGTGGGAAACAAAGAAGAATGCAATTATTGGACTGAGGAGATAGCCCTCCCCCATGCCTATTCACTTGGACCAGAACAGATGGAGCAAACAAAAAAGTTCATCTCTGTTTTTCATTGATAGGGGCCTAATTACGTACTTTCCCAGATGCTGCTGTCTGATGGTCTGGCTTCCAAGTGGCCAGCATCTAGGTGCAGACTATAATCCTAACCTCTGGGATACAGACAGATCTCACCACACAATCAATTACTGGGAGCCAATAAGAACAAAGAAGATGGCTCAGACAATCAAAACAATTTGAGAGATAATGAAAACTATGGTCTGGGATAGTTGGTGAATTTTATCTCCTGCATGAGACCAGTCTGTCAAGAATGGGAGGTGTTTTTTTTTTTTCTTGTTTTTTTTTTAATGATTTTTTATTATATTATGTTAGTCACCATACAGTACATCCCTGGTTTCCGATGTAAGGCTCGATGATTCATTAGTTGTGTATAACACCCAGTGCACCGTGCAATACGTGCCCTCCTTACTACCCATCACCAGCCTATCCCATTCCCCCACCCCCCTCCCCTCTGTGGCCCTCAGTTTGTTTCTCATAGTCCATAGTCTCTCATGTTTCATTCCCCCTTCTGATTACCCCCCTTTCTTTATCCCTTTCTTCCCCTACCGATCATCCTAGTTCTTATGTTCCATAGATGAGAGAAATCATATGATAGTTGTCTTTCTCTTCTTGACTTATTTCACTTAGCATTATGTCCTCCAGTGCCGTCCATGTTGTAGCAAATGTTGAGAACTCGTTCTTTCTGATAGCTGAGTAATATTCCATTGTATATATGGACCACAACTTCTTAATCCAGTCATTTGTTGAAGGGCATCTCGGCTCCTTCCACGATTTAGCTATTGTGGACATTGCTGCTATGAACATTGGGGTGCATATGGCCCTTCTCTTCACTACGTCTGTATCTTTGGGGTAAACACCCGGTAGTGCAATGGCTGGATCATAGGGTAGCTCAATTAGGTTTTATCTAATGAACAGAAACCAACAGAGAAAGTCAAGGAAAATGAAGAAACAGAGGAATATTTTCCAAAACTAGGTAGAAATCCAAAAGCAGATTTTAATAAAACAGATATAAGTGATTTATCTAATAGATAATTCAAAATAATGATCATAAAAAAGTTCACTGAGGTCAGCAGAATAATGCAAGAACAAAGTAAGAATTCCAACAGAGACAGAAAATATTTTTTAAGATACCAAACAAAAATCACAGAGCTGAAGAATATAATGTTTGAACCAAAACTTAAACTAAAAACTTAAACAGAGTGGTTTGACAGTAGAGTAGATGAAGATGACAAAAGGATCAGTGAACTGGAAGACAGGAGAGAGGAATTCTTCCAATCAGAAGAGCAAAAAGAAAAAAAAAAGGGAAAATACCATAATATGGGACACTATCAAATGGAGCAATTTATGCATTATAGGGATCCCAGGAAAAGAGAGAGAGAAAATTACAGAAAGCTTATTCTACAAGATCATGGCTGAAAACTTTCCAAACCTGGGAGAAGAAAACAGACATGTAGATCCAGGAAGTCCAAAAAGTTCCAACCAAGATAAATCTAAAGAGGTCTATGCTAAAGCATGTTGTAATTAAATGGTCAAAAGTTAAAGACAAGGAGGGGTGCCTGGGTGGCACAGCGGTTAAGCGTCTGCCTTCGGCTCAGGGCATGATCCCAGCGTTATGGGATCGAGCCCCACATCAGGCTCTTCCATTGTGAGCCTGCTTCTTCCTCTCCCACTCCTCCTGCTTGTGTTCCCTCTCTCGCTGGCTGTCTCTATCTCTGTCAAATAAATAAATAAAATCTTTAAAAAAAAAGTTAAAGACAAGGAAAGAACCATTAAAGAAGTGGAAAAACAACTTTTTACAAAGAGGAAAACCCTATTAAGACTATCAGCAGATTTTTCCTCAAAAATTTTCCAGACAGGAGGAAGTAGCATCATATAGCTGAAGGAAGAATCTATTAACCAAGAATTCACTATCCAACAAAGCTGTCCTCCAGAATTGAAGGAGAGATAAAATTTTCCAGATAAGCAAAAGCTGAAGGAATTCATAACATGAGACCAGCCTTATAAGAAAAGTTAGAGGCACTTGTTCAAAATGAAATAAAAAGATGTTAAGTAGTAACAGGAAAATATAAGGAAGTTCAAAATAATTAAATTCAGAATACTCTAATGTTGTAATGGAGGTAGATAAAACACTAATAATTCTAATATAAATGTTAAAAGACAAAAGTATTAAAAAATACCTGCAACTAAAATAACTTTCTAATGGATACACAATGTACAAAAATGTGAATTTTGATACTGAAAACATGAAATGTGGTGGGAGAGGGTAAAAAAAGTGGAATTTTCGATGGTTTGAAATTAAGCTTTTATCAGCTTAATTTGGACTGTTATAAATATGTTTTGTATGATCCTCATGGTAACCACAAAACAGAAAACTATAGTAGATACACTGAAAAAAAAAAAAAAAAAAGAAAGGACTCCAAACATACTACCACAGAAAATCATTAAATCACAAAGGAAGAAAACAAGAGGGAAGAAAAGAGCAAAGGATTAAAACAACCAAAAAAATAATTAACAAAATGACATTAGTAAGTTCAGATGTGTCGAACATTTCTTTACATATAAATGGAATAAATTCTCCAGTCAAAAAACATAGAGTGGTTGAATGGATTAAAAAAAGACTCAACTATGTTCTATCTATACAAGGCTCATTTCAGCTTTAAGGTCACACATAGACTGAAAATAATGAGATGGAAAAAAGATAGTCCATATAAATGGAAACCAAGAGAAAGCAGGAGTAGCTATATTTATATCAGCCAAAATAGACTGTAAGCCAAAGACCATAGCAAGACAAAGAAGGTCATTTTATAAAAATAAAGTGATCAGTTTATCAAGAGGATATAACATTTGTAAATACTTATGCACTCAACATAGGGGCAACTAAATACATAAAGCAAATATTAACAGACATAAAAACTAAATATATAAAGCAAATATAACAGACATTTAAAAAATAAGCAGCAATACAGTACTAGGATATTTCAACATCTCAATTTCAACCACAAAGACAGAAAATCTATAAGGAAACATTAGACACAATCTACATGCATGACCGAGTAAACTTAATTGAAATTTATAGAACATTCCATTCAACAACAGCAGAATAAATGTTCTTTTCAAGTGCCCATGAAACATTCTACATTCTCTCCAAGGTTTCTCTCCATAGATCTCTCCATGGATTCTTTCTATGGATCATATTCTAGGCCACAAAACAAGTCTTAATAAATTTAAGAAGACTGAAATCACATTAAGCATCATTATGGCCACAATGATATAAAACTAGAAACCAATAATGAGAGTAAAACTAGAAAATTCACAAATATGTGGAGGTTAAACAGCATACTCCTGAACAACTAATGGGTCAAAAAGTTGTCAAAAGAGAAATTTTAAAATGTGTTGAGACAAATGAAAACAGAAACACACATACAGAAACTTATGGGATGCAGCAAAACCAATTATAAGAGGAACGTTTGTAGTAATAAATGCCTAAATTAAAAAAAGAAAGTTCTCAAATAACCTAATTTACACCTCAACAAAGCAGGAAAAAAATCAACCAATCCCAAAACTAGTAGAAGTAAGGATATTACAAAGATCATATTAGAACTAAACTAAATAGAGACTAAAAAGTCAATAGAAAAATCAGTGAAACTGAGAAGTGTTTTTTGAAAAGATAAAAAAAAAATGTTGAGAAGCTATTAGTTAGACTAAAGAAGAAAAAAAGAGAGAGTACTAAAATAAAATCAGACATGAAAAAAGAGGCATTACACGAAATACCACAAAAATACAAAGAATCATGAGATCCCTAAAAATAATCACATGGCAAAAAATAGCACAACCTAGAACAAATGGATAAATTCATAGAAATATACAACCTGCAATGACTGATTCATGAAGAAATGGAAAATCTGAACAGACTAATTACTAATGAGGTTGAATCAGTAATCAAAAACCTCCCAAAATACCAAAGTCCCAAACCGGCCATCTTCACTGGTGAATTCTACCAAAAATTTAACAAGACTTAATATCAACCTTTCTTAAGTCTTACAAAAAATAGATGGAAAGCCTTCCAATATAAAAGAAGGGAAAGGAGGCTCATTTTTATAAGGCTGACATTACCTTGATACTAGAAAAGACAAGGACACTACAAGATAAGATTACTATATCCAGTATCCCTGATAAACATAGATTTAAAAATTCTCAACAAGATATTAGCAAGCCAAATTCAACAATACATTAAGAGAATGATACATCATTATCAAGTGGGATTTATTGCAAAAATGGTTCGCCATCTGTAAATCAAACAATGTGATATACTACATTAACAAAATGGGGGCTACCACTCGTATACTCATCTCAATAGATACAGAAAAAAAAATTTGAAAAAAATCAACATCTTTTCATGATAAAAAACTCTCAACAAAAGGGAATTTACCTCAACATAATAAGTCCATATATGAAAAGCCCACAGCTAGCATCATATTCAATGAAAACTTGAAAAATTTTCCCTTAAATCTTGAAAGATTGGGAAGAAGACAAGGATGGTCATTTTCTGCATTTTTATTAAACATAGTACTGGAAGTCCTAACCAGAAGAATTAGACAAGAAAAATTGATAAGTCATCCAAACTGAAAAGGAAGAAGTAAAATTGTCTTTATTTGCAGATAACATGATATATAAAGAAAATCATAAAGACCACCAGAAACTGTTAGAACAAATCAGCAAATTCAGTAAATTACGTAATACAAAATTAATATACCAAAATCAGTTGTTTTGCAATATAGTAACAATGCCCAATCAGAAAAAAAATTAAGAAAACAATGCTATTTACAATTGCATTAAAAGTCAATAAAATACTTTGGAATAAATTTAAGCAAGGAAGTGAAAGACCTATGCACTGAAAACCATAAGACATTGATGAAAGAAATTGAAGAGAACACAAAAAATTTGAAAGATATCCTATGCCTGTGGACTGGAAAAATTAATATTGTAAAAATATCCATACTACTCAAAGCAATCTAGAGAATTCAATGCAATCTCTATCAAAATTTCAATGGAATATTTCACAGATATAGAAAAAAAATCTTAAAATTATTATAGAACCACACAAAAGACCCTGGAGATCCAAAGCATGCTTGGGAAAGAACAAAGTTGGAGGCACCGTGATTCTTGATTTGAAACTACATTACAAAGCTATATTAATTGGGGCACCTGGGTGGCTCAGTTCTTAAGCGTCTGCCTTTGGCTCAGGGGGTGATCCCGGAGTTCTGGGATCAAGCCCCACATCGGGCTTTCCCACTGGGAGCCTGCTTCTTCCTCTCCCACTCCCCCTGCCTGTGTTCCCTCTCTTGCTGGCTGTCTCTCTCTCTCTGTCAAATGAATAAATAAAATCTTTAAAAAAAAAGAAAAAGCTATATTAATTAATAGTATGGTAATGGCATAGAAGGAGACACATAGATCGATGGAACAGAATAGAGAGCCCAGAAAAACCCACACATATGTAGTCAATCAATTTACAACAAGAAAGCCAAGAATATTACAATAAGAAGAGGACGGTCTTTTCATAAATTGTGTTGGGAAAACAGGAGAGCCACATGCAGAAGAAGAGGTAGAAGGAGAAGGAGAAGGAGAGGGAGGGGAAAAGGGAGGGGGAGGAGAAGCCGCCAAATCCCTATCTTATACTATTCACAGAAATCAACTCAAATCAAATTAAAGTCTTGAACATAAGACTTAAAACTATAAAATTCTTAGAATAATACTGGTGATAAGCTCCTTGACAGGTTTTGACAAGGATTGCTTGGATTTGACACCAAAAGCAAAAACAAACATTTGGGACTACACCAAACTGAAAAAGCCTCCGCACAGCAAAGGTAATCATTCACAAAATGAGAAGTCAGCCTACCAAATGGAAGAAAATATTTTCAAATCTTATACCTGATAAGGAGTTAATATCCAAAATGTATAAATAACTCATGTAACCAATAGCAAAACAAACAAATAAGCCAATTTAAAAATGCACAGAGGAACTGAATAGACATTTTTCCTAAGAAGACATAAAATGAACAAAAGATATATGAAAAGGTGCTTATCATTACTAATCATTAGGGAAATACAAATCAAAATCACAAGGAGAAATCACCTTACACCTGTTAAAATGACTATTATTAAAAAAGAAAAGAAACCGGTGTTGGCAAGGATATGAAGAAAAGGGAACACTTGTGCACTGGTTGGGGGACTGTAAATTGGTACAAGCACTATGAAAACCAGTATGGAGTTTCCTCAAGAAATTAAAAATAGAACTACTATATAATCCAGTAATTCCACTGCTGGGTATTTATCCAAAGAATATGAAAACAGTCTTAAAGAGTTATCTGCACCACCTTGTTTGTTGTAGCATTATTTGTAATAGCTAAGATATGGGAACAACCTAGGTGTCCATCAGCAGATGAATGCATAAAGAAGAGGTGGTAGACATATATACTTGGAGTATTATTTAGCCATAAAAAATAAGGTAATTCTGCCATTTGTGCCAACAGGGATGGACTGTGAGGACATTATGCTAAGTGTAATATATCAGATAGAGAAAAACAAATACTATATGTAATCACTGATATATGGAATGGAATCTAAAAAAACCAAACTCATAGAAACAGAGAGTAGAATGGTGATTATGGGGGTTTGGGGGGGGGCAGTGAGGGAAATGGGGAGGTGTTGGTTCAGAGTACAAATTTTGAATTATAAGATGAATATGTGCTGGGTATCTAAATGTACAACATTGTAATTATGGTTAATAATACTATACTATATACTTGAAAATTGCTAAGAGATTAGATCTTAAATAGCTTCACCACAAAAAAAGAAATGGTAATTATGACATAATGAAAGGTTGGCTAATGTTATGGTGATAGTCTTTCGCACTCCATAATTTTGTCTAGTCAACACTTTGTATACCTTAAGCTTACACAATGTTATATGTCAATTATAGCTCATTAAAGCTGGAAAATATATTTTTTAAATTTTAAATGAAAGAAAAAAATGTTTGTATAGTCAAAATTTTGTAACCAGAAAAAATATTTTAAAGCAAATGCAAAAAATAAAAATAAATAAGAAAATAAGAAAAAAGAAGAAGAAAGAAAAAAAGAAGAAAGAAAGAAAGAAAGAAAGAAAGAAAGAAAGAAAGAAAGAAAAAGAAAGAAAGAAAGAAAGAAAGAAAGAAAGAAAGAAAGAAAGAAAGAAAGAGAGGGAGGGAGAGAGGGAGAGAGGAAGGAAGGGAGAGAGAGAGGAAGAGAGGGAGGAAGGAAGAGAAGGAAGGAAGGAAGGAAGGAAGGAAGGAAGGAAGGAAGGAAGGAAGGAAGGAAGGAAGGAATACTTGAGCCTGACTGCCTGGGTACAGCTGTGTAATATTGTTCCAGTTATTGAATTCTCTCGCCTCCACTGACTCACCAGTAATCGGGATTATTAATAGTTTCCAACTCAGAGTGTTAATTAAATTGATAAATGTAAACTGTTTAGGGTAATGCTTGGTAAATAGTAGATGTACAACAAATTCTGACATATCTTATTATTGCTGTCACCCAAGGCTTCCCTGTGATATATGAAGCCAAAGATATGTCCTGCTCATTTGAAGCAGAGACCTAGCCACAGGGCAGAGCAGGGATGTGAGAATTTACCAAGGCATCAGATCAAACTGCAAGCTGTCCCCTATTACTGCTCACTTTCCCTCTCCTTCCCAACACTATTCTTCCACAAAAAGTGTATCCAGGCAGGTAGATTTTATCTTTCATGAAAAAAAGGCAGTCGTTTAAAAAAAATCACATTTTGGGGATAGTTATTATGCAAAACATTCTACTGGCCATTTTGTGTGCAAGCCTCATTAAAATTTCATCAGAGTGGGGCACCCAGGTGGCTCAGTCAGTTAAACATCCCACTCTTTATTTCAGCTCAGGTCATAATCCTAGGGTGGTGAGGTTGAGCCCCAAGTTGGACTCCCCACTGGGCCTAAAGCCTGCTTAAGATTCTCTCTTTCCCTCTCTCTCTGCCCCTTCCCCACCCCTCTTTCCCCCTTCTCACAAGCTCTCTCTCAAAAAAACAAAACAAACAAACAAAAATCTCATCAGAGCACTGTGAGATAGGCATTATTCCCATTTTATAAGAGAAAAAATGGCAGAGGAAGCTTAAGAACCCACTCTCCCCCTACCTGGGGTCAGGCAGCTGGTAAATGTTAACCCAGGTCTGTCTGGTTCCAGAGTCTCCTCTCCTTCCACTATACCATGATATCTCCACATAAAATATGCAGAAAAAGATTGTCTTTTTATATTCCACAATGGGTAATACCTTTTTTTAAAGTGTATATTTAACTTCATTATTTTTAAATTTTTACTATTGAAGTATGGTTGACACGTAATGTTATATTAGGGAAATGCCTTTTTTGATCATTGTATGTGCTCTATAAATATTTGTTAAACAAAATGATAACTTCCAGTAAGACATAAGAGTAGTGAAATAGAGAAATTTTCTTTTGGCTGGTGTCATTTTTATAAATAGGAAAAATTGGTGTACAATTTTTAATGTGCTTTTATATAAATTACCTAAATTGACTTGTCAAAATGAGGAAGCTAGACAGTTATGGTTGTAGAGTTTTAATGTTCTAGATGCTATATATTTTAAAAGAATTAGAGTAAACTATTCAAGTTGTTAATAATAAATAAATATAAATAAGTACAAATATATGTACATTTAGAGTGCAGTTGTTTGCAATAAAGCTATTTATTTGCATAAAACTTATATTTTTATTGTATTTCTTATATTTTCCAGAATTTCCTTAGATTTCCAGAAAATGTTACTACTTTCCAAAGTATGCATATAGAATTTTATGGACTTCTTATTGCATCCCCAAATATTCTGCTATATAAAAATTAGATAACTTGGCATTTAGAAAACCAAAACTCCTATTTTGATTTCAGAAAGGATGAGATTAAAATAAACAATGAAAATATGATTGGTAAAGTTATGCATCACATAAAAATACTATATAGAAGATAAACTCATAGAAGAAATATACATTGAATGCCTCCTTTCCTCCTGTTTATTATGGAAAAAAATTGGACTATTTTGAACCACAAAGACATGCATCAAACAGCTTTCCTGAAGTAAATCTTGATGTATCAAGTGTATCTATATCATTGATTTTTACTTTAGGAAGATTACAAATTTCTAAAATATTATAATCTGTATTTATATATGTTTCCTGATTTAGCCTGGTACTCTAAGTGGTGCCCCTCATAAAGATGAGAGATGTTGGAGGAACTAATTTTTCATTGGAAGGGTGGGAATGCAACCTGAGATAATGAAATTATATGATTTTCCCAAGAATTGAAGATATACCACGGATGTAGAAAAAAAGACCAAAATTATGTCTAGGGCTTGAGTTTCAATTTTCCAATCTTCAATATCTAAAAACGAGGTGCAGTGAAGAATCATATATTTGCATATATTCTCTTACTGATTATTTGCATGTAAATAATATGTTTTGTCAGTACAAGAAAATTTTTAAATGAGAGGGAACAGGGTATCAGTTATAATTTCTTTTACTGAAATAAAAAGATACTTGTCCACAAGAGCAATTATTAGTTATTAGCAAGATGTTAACAACAACAACAACAAAAAAGGTCGTGGCTTCATTAAGTTGCTTGAGTAGGTTCAGAGTTCAGAGACACACGCTCTCTATCCTACTAGTCCACTATCCTGGGCAGGTTGACTTTCATTCTCTAGTTTGTTGCTTCCTTGTATCAAGTTAGCTGTTAAAGTTCCAGACATCATTTCTTCATAACTGTTGTCAAAAGCAGGAGACAGATAAGTTTAAAAGAGACAGTGATACTTTTTACATTTCTCCCTCCTTCAATCCAGAAGGAAAAAAAAAACAAACACCTCCCTAGGAAGCTCTAGACATACTTACTTTCATTGACCAAAGTTGGGTCATATAGTTAGGAGTTTAAAGCTGTCTTGGAAACTCAGAATTCAACTTACTTGTTTTGGTGGAAGGCAGTTAAGAAATCAGAACTATGTGATGGCTGTTGAGTAACGAGTCAACAAATTCAATTCTATGACCGAAAAATGAAGAGGAAAAAATGAGGGAAAAAGGGGGGGAAAGTGATTGAAAAAGGAAGAGAAAGAAAATAGATTTAATCATCTGGAAGGGAGATATATTCAATAATTCAGAAGTTACAAATATGTCTTAATGCAATTTCCACAACAACTGTTGTTAAGACCTGAGAAATATAGAAAAATAATTGAGAGTTCAAAAATTCCATATTCATAGTTGTATGGACTGTTAAAAATTACTTAAACTAAGTAAATTTAAGGAATGGAATTGGCTTGAAGGTTGAATGGTACATGGCCATTTCTGGGTTCTTCGCTTTATCCCTGCTTTGAGGTCTCTTATTTGAAACAACTATCCTGGTTTTCAGTCGTCTAATAACAAAGACTGAATTTAAGTGTAGCCAACGATCCAGGACCTAAGGGCTTTAGTCTTTTACCATTATGCCTTGTACTGCTCCTGGATTATTAATCCCTTTGTTGTCAGTTTAATAATACCTATTCTCTTTCACAAATCATTAGGGCTAATTTATCCTTTGCCCTAAGCTAGAATTAGCTCAAATCTAAATCAATCTAGAATATAGATATAGAATTGAAATCCAAATCTAGAGTCTGGAATCAAAATATAAAATTGAAATCTCAATCTAGGATTAAAGTTCTAGGCTAAGTTTGCACACTATCTCAGTCATAAAAGTTACTAGATAAGTTTTACCAGTTGCTTTGCCATTACTTAAAAATTATGTCCAACTCATAGCCAGGGTGAGGGAATCCTTATTGCCATCCATGACATTTCAGCTCAATCAATTCTCAATTTTAGTGTCAATCTTGTAATCACAATTACTGGTATCAATTCTGTTATACAATTCTATTTCAGATGCAAATGAGAGAAATTCATCTTCAAACTAGCTCACACACAAGAAAGGAAATTTATTAAATCATTAAATCAGGAGGTTCAAGTTGTGAATTTTCATGAAAAGATGAGTTTAGGATCTTGAATGATAAAAACCAGGAATCTGTGTCTCATTATCTCTTCTCTCTGCATTATTTAGTCCTGGATTTATTATCAAAAAACTCTATCCTACAAGACAAAGAGAAGGCAATTTTTCCTATAGATTTATATTGCCCTCCAGCCACATTTACCTTATTGTCCCACAGAAGTCCTAGACATTCCCCTCAATTTCTAATTAGGTTTTCTAATGATTGTCAAACCAATTATGGAGTCTAGCATTATGGGATCATTTGGTTGGCCAGGGTTGGATCATATGTATATCCCTGAGATAAGGTGAAAATTGAGTTATTTTCATATAAACCCAATGGAAACAGTTTTTGATAGTAAATATGTATTCTCTTATCAAAAGAATGGATGAGAAAAAATAGAATGAATTGATGATAACTGTTCTATTCATCTCAATTAAAAAGTGTTATGATAGAATAAGATATATAGATTGTCAAAGCAGTAATATATAAAAAATGTTGCAAAGATACTGATACTGTGTTGGGTCTTCCTTCGATTATTTGTTATTTACTATTACTATTTTGAGTCACAATAGCAAAGACACAAAGCAATAGTGTTCTTGAAAAATATTTCCTGTCAGTTGGTGGCAGTTGTTTAAATTAATAGACTACCAAGATATTTCATAGGGATAGACCAGTCCATGCCAAATAGAGTTATAGACTTCATTTAAGGATATTGACTTCTATAGACAATAAAAATGAAAGATCATCCATGAAACTATATATAAATGATAGAGCTTTCTGAAGGATATGTGTGGGGGTGTGTATGTGAAATGCTCATGCATCAGAGACCATAGCAATATATCCCTGAATAATGTTTTCTCTATGTTAATTTGAAAATCAGAAACAGCAAATGTTATTTAAAGTCATCTTAAGTTATAAGAACAAAAGTTGTACATATTATCCAGTAGAAGATTGATTTTCAGAAATACTTACAATCTAAGGTAAATTCATCCATAGTTCTGAAATAACACTTTTACCTAATGTCTCTGAAATCTTTTCAATGTCATATTAAAGATAATTGAGAAGTTTTTAAAATAAAGCTCTCTTTTTTTCCATATCAAATGTACTGTCTTCCTACTCAAGATGGTTTATGATATACACATTTTTAGCACCTTTCTCGTTCAAAGTTCTATTGGAATAAATGACTACATATAAAAATAAGAAGTTAATTTATGTCACTATTTTCAAACTAGAAGTGCTACCAGCAGATTTGAGTAGTGAGGAATTAATGGACCAAATACAGCAGGTGAAAAAGAAAGGACATAAAAATAAGTTCACATTTAAGTAAAGTCTGGAAATAATACCAAGACCTGAAGCAGCAAAGAGCATGGGAAGGAATCAGCTATGCGCTATTGGTTAGCTAATAAATAAGGAAAAAATTGAAAAGTTTGTCAAGTCTTGTGGTAGGCATAAGGATGAAGAGATTATCCTGGATTACCCTTATGGGGCTAGTATAATTATTGGTTCTTCTAGTGAAAGGGGAAAAGCAGGAGTGTCAGAAGAGAGATGATGACAAAAGCATAAATTGTAGTGATGTGACAATAAATTCAGGTAGCCTCTGGAAACTGGAAAGGACAAAGAATATATTTTCCTTCAGTCTGCAAAAGGAATTTATTTCAGCCAACACCTTGATTCTACCTCCATAAAACCTATTTCAGACTTCTGAGCTCCAGAAATGTAAAATAGTAAAAAAATTAGAAATTTGTGTTGCTTCAAGCCACTTAATTTGCAGTATTTTTATAGCAGCAATGTGTATTTGATAATACAAATATCAAAAAGAGGAATTTGTACCCTTTCCACTTGAGCAATGAAAAACATGCTTGAAGTTGAAGTTCTAATCACAAAGAGCTCCACAAGTTTTAGTTTTGGGTTTTGTTTTGTTTTGTTTTGTTTTGTTTTTGTTAAACGAGAGAGGCAGGATAGTGCTCTACTTATTTTGGGGGGCATATATGAGATGTCCATACTAAAAATAACAACTTATTGTTGACACCCGACTTGGTTGCAAATCCAATCCTCCCACTCCACACCTGAGTTTAACAAAGACACTAAAGCCCTACATATACTGTAAAAAAAAACAAGAATTTCTCATTTGGATGTAGGAAATATGCCCAAATAACAGAACTTTTCTTTAAAAGTCTAGATTGAATATGGGATCTAGATTCTAGACCTGTCCAACATCTGCAGAAAACAACCAACATATAAGAGAAACACCAAAGGGGCTTCTGGATGGTTAAGTCAGTTGAGCATCTGATGCTTGATTTCAGCTTAGACCATGATCTCAGGGGCATAAGATCAAGGCTTGCAGCAGGCTCCCCCCTCAGTGGGGAGTCCCCTTGGATCTTCTTTTTCCCTCTCCCTCTGCCCCTCCTCCCACTCACATGCAAGCATGCTTTTTCTCTCTTTCGCTCTCTCTAAAACAAATAAGTCTTTAAAAAGAGAGAGAGAGAGAAGCACCATAATCCAGTGAAGATTTCATTTCAAAGAAAGTGATTTAACAAAGGAAATAAATTTAAAAAAATTAAATTACATTTTCTCAATACCCAACTAAGTTCATTAAATGTGAGGATTTTTATATATCCACTTTCTTTTTTTTTTCTGGAATTGTCTTCCACCATATCTTGATGTAACATTCTCTCTCATTTCATCTGGGTTTCAAATTTTACTTTTCAGAGAGGATTTCATAAATACACTAATTAAAATCTTTGTTAAAAGTTTTCCCTCTTCCCTCTGAAATATCATTCAACTCAACAAACTAGGAATAGAGAGGAACCTCTCAACTTGAAAAAAGGACCTCTACAAACAGCATCCCTAATGGTTAAAAAAAGTACATCATACTTAATAGTGAAAAACAAAATAATTTCTGCCTAACATAGGGAACAAAGCAAGGATGTCCTCCCTGACCACTCCCATTCAACGTTGTACTGTAACTCCAAGATAATTCAATAAGACAAGAAAAAGAAATAAAAGATTTGGATATTGCAAAAGAAGATATAAAACTGTCTCTGTTCACATGGTATCATTGCCTATACAGAAAATCTCAAAGATTAAAAAAAAATAAAACTCTTGTAATTAATAAGCAAGATTGCTGGATTCAAGGTTAATATACAAAATTAATCAATTTCATGCACACCAGCAAAGAGCAACTGAAATTTAAAATCTAACCCCAACACAATTTATATTAGTACCCCAGAGAAATGCTTACGTGTAAATCTAACAAAATATGTTCAATTGATGAGACTAAAAATTTTGTTGAAAGAAATCAAGGATGAAACTAAAAATTCTGATGAAAGAAATCCAGGATGATCTAAATAAAGAGAAAGATATTCCACTTTGTAAATTGGAAGTCTCAATATTTTAAAGATATCAGTTATTATCATATGGTTTCACTCATTTATGGAACATAAGAAGTAGGAAGATCGATAGGAGAAGAAAGGGAAGAAGAAAAGGGGGGAACAGAAGGGGGAATGAACCATGAGAGACTATGGACTCTGGGAAACAAACTGAGGGCATCAGAGGGGAGGGGGGTGGGGGAATGGGATAGGCTGGTGATGGATATTAAGGAGGGCACGTATTGCATGGTGCACTGGGTGTTATATGCAAGTAATGAATCATGGAACTTTACATCAAAAACTAAGGATGTACTGTATGGTGACTAACATAATATAATAAAAAGTATTATTTAAAAAAAGATATCAGTTATTCCCAACTTGATCTAAAGATTCAATATAATCCCAATTAAAATCTCAGAAAATTACTTTGTGGATATTGACAAACTGATTCTAAAGTTTATATGGAAAGACGAAATGTCCAGAATAACCAATGTAATAATTTGAATAGAATTACAGCCACTGCTTTGCAGGTATTCAATATTTGTTAAGTATCTCATCATATCTTTAGTGAAGAGAAATGAGTATACTCATATAAAACCATTTTATTTTGTAGTTTATGTTTTGGGTCTATGTTGAAAAAATGAAAAAATAAAGCAAATACTTTAAGGCCTAGGTTGAGGGATATCACTCCTGTCATGCCCTGACCCCCTTTCAAACTGTGGTCTAAAAAAGGGTTATTTGCATGAGCTTTGTCACATGAAACACAGAAATACCAATACGGAAAGCAAAGGATGATATGAGAATTGAAGTTAAAAGAGAAACTGTTAACTGACAAATAATCTCATAATATGGAGAATTTCTATTTTTCTAGAGAAAACAACAAACCCTTCTGACTACATTTTGTTGTAATTTAATTTTATTAACTTCTCTTACATTGCTGCCCAAGCCTTGTTACATCTTCTCAATAATTTAATGCATAGAAAAAACTACATAATTTTATAATTTGCTATATTATTTGGAAATACATATTTCCCTCAAAGCCCAGTATAAGTATTTCACATGAGCATTTTCATCAATCAGATACAATTATAATGACATAATTGCTGATCATTATCTTGTATTCATACTTTTGTTCACTAACTCTGCTTCTCTCAGGCACTTGATATTTTGCTTTATTATACCACTGGATCAGTGAGCATTAACACAACAGCTTGGATAGCATCAATTAACAGGCTATGTCTGCATTGAAAAAGATTTATTACCTATAGGACATAAACAAGAGTTCAATGTACAATAACACATTTTTGTTTGAGTGTAAATATACTATAGACATCTGAAGAGACTTAGGAGTTGACAGCAATATTTTAGTTCATAGGTTTGAAGTTTTAGTGTACCATTTCTTAGCAATAGTTGCACTCATCAAGGAAACTAAAGTTAAGAACCTGTGACAAAAAATGAACATATTTCAAGGAAAAGCAAAGATAATTATGAGTAGCTAATATTTACTGAGAAATTATTTTGGACCAGGCATTATTCTACATGAATTTCAAACATTGACTAACTTCCACAGCAATCCTATGAAATAGGTTATTTTTATCCCTACTCTGCACACTGAAAAAAAAAAAAAAAAAAAAACAAGGTCAAGAGAGTTTCAGAAACTTCCTCAGTGTTACAAAGCTAATAAATGGATAATCCATTGAGGCAATGTGACTTTATATTAATCACTCTCAATAATACACCATTCTTGTTTGGTGGTAAATACAATAAATGATGGCTGTGATCATTTGAAGTAAATATAGTAAATATAGTAAATATTACTATATTAAAACCAAATATACAATAAACACTAGACTATTATTATCATTATATAACAAAATGTGGTCTAAAATGCCAGTATTGGAACTTTGAGTTTATACTGATATGGTTTCAAGCCCAGACACAACAGAAAATACCTACATGTTAAAGGTAGCTGTGTCTTGATTGTGGTTTATTGTACTATAAAGATGGAACCCTGGGGCACCTGGGTGGTGCAGTCTTTAAGCGTCTGCCTTCAGCTCAGGGCATGATCCCAGCATTCTGGGATCGAGCCCCACATCAGGCTCCTCCGCTAGGAGCCTGCTTCTTCCTCTCCCACTCCCCCTGCTTGTGTTCCCTCTCTTGCTGGCTGTCTCTCTGTGTCAAATAAATAAATAAAATCTTTAAAAAATAAAAATAAAAAAATAAAAATGGAACCCAAGTAAAATTCAATCCAACAGGACTTTGGCTAAGGTGTCATCTAAGATATTTTATAAATGTGAATAATTATTTCTAGGGCAGGGTTATTTTAAAAGGAAATTAAAAGAATAGAGATCTTCAAGTAGATTGTGTAGGCAATGCTATCCAAGAGCCACAGTTATGAAAATACTTTCCTGATTTCAGAAATGTGTAGGATGTAATGAAGTGAAGCAAAAAGGTTACCATCTCAGGGCTTTCTGGAGAACAGAACATTATGAGACAGATGTAGATAGATATGAAAGATTTATGGCAAGGAATTTGTTCACATGACTGTTGGGCTGGCAAGTTTGAAATTCATAAACCAGGTTGGAAACTCAGGCAAGATTAATAGTACAGTCATGACATAGAAGATCATCTCTTCTGGGAACCTGTGTTTGCACTCTAGGCCTTTCAACTGATGTGGAGGAGGTGCACACACATTATGAAGGATAATCTCTTCTATTTAATGTCAATTGATTATAGATATTAACAACATCTACAACATACCTCCATGGCAGCACCTAGATTAGTGTTTGACTAAACAACTGGGTACCACAGCCTAGCCAAGTTAACACAGAAAACCAACCATAACAAATTCTAACTTTACAACCACAGATTATGGATTAGTGCTTAAAGTCCGGTAGAAATTAAATAATGAATGTCTACAATGGTCTTAAAAGGTGGCAGTGTAACAGAAAAACAATTTAGCAAAGAATAAAATGAAGACTAATCTGAGACTTGAACAATGGATGGAGGGAGGAGTAAAAGAAAATTAACTCCTGGGTGGCTCAGTCAGTTAAGCGTCTGACCCTTCATCTCAGCTCAGATCTTTATGTCAGGGTCCTGAGTTCAAACCCTGCTTGATGTTAGGCATAGAGCCTACCTAAAAAAAAAAAAGTCCTGAAAGAAGACTGGAAGCTAATAAGAAATTATATATTGTCATTTAGAAAGAGATTTTATGCTTAAGCATTTGAATAATGTGAGCTGCTCATAGGTGAGAGCATAGCTTGTCAAATATTTGATGAGTCAGGTTTTTCTTATATTGGAATTATTTTTATGATATGTATTGCCTTTCTAATTTACATTCACTTTATACAGATAATAAATTTATAATCATATAAAAAATTATAAGCTTGAACATTATGTATGAGTTTGAAAAAATATAGATACTTTTGGAGTAGAAAACAAAGAACTCAAGGATCTCATTTTTGTTAGAAAAAATCACACTATCAACTTGTTAATGACAGAATGTCTACTGATCTTCATTTCTTTACAGATCTCAGTGGAGTTAGTATTAGCAGCATGCAAAAATTGTCTATAACATAAGAATGAAATTAAACTCTCAAGAAATATATAAGGGAAGGATCCTAGAATGAAATGTCTCATTACCAACCCCAATTTGTCATTTATTATCTCTGTGACCTTGGGAAAATCACCCAACAATTTTGTATTCTACTTCCTCATTTGTAGATTTGGAATAACAGTGCCTACTTCATACAGTGATATGAAGATATAATGAGTTCATACCTAAAGTACTTTTAACTCTGGCATCATCTGGGCACCTGGGTGGCTCAGTTGGTTAAGCAACTGCCTTTGGCTCAGGTCATGATCCTGGAATCCCAGGATTAAGTCCTATATTGCGCTCTCTGCTCAGCAGGGAGTCTGCTTCTCCCTCTGACCCTTCTCCCCTTATGCTCTCTCTCTGTGTCTCTCAAATAAATAAATAAAATCTTTAAAAAAAATAAAGTCTCTGGCATCATCTGTATACTAATATTACTAATCCTATATGAGGCTCGGTAGTAATTACTAATGTGGAGTTACTACTTAATTGATAACTTATATGTTAAAACGAAGTAGAGGACAAGAAAACATGCCAACTAGCCAACAATTCACCTACTTTCAGTCTCTATATTCTGGACTTTTCAAATATCCAGATACAATATGTGGTCTTTGCAATTTGCTTTTTTCATCTAGCATAATAGTTTCAAGATTCATCCATGATATAGCATGTATCAATATTTCATCCTTTTTTAATGCCTGAAAAATATTCCAATATATGAATATATCATATTTTATTCACCTATTCATCAACTCATGAACATTTGGGTTGCTTTTACTATTTGCCTATTATGAATGCTGCTGCTATAAATATTCATGTACAAGTTTTTAAATGAGCATATGCATTCAATTCTCTTGGGTATACACCTAGGAACAAAATTGCTGAGTCATATCACAACTCTATTGTTAATACTTCGAGGAAATAGAACTGTTTTCCAAAGTAGTTACGTCATTTGAACAATCTCACCATTAGCTAAGTGTTTCCAATTATTCCACAAACTCATTAATTGTTACTAACCATATTTTTTGTTTTATCTATTGTAGTTGGTACAAAATGGTATCACTTTTGGTAGAAAATACATTTCAGGTGCTCAGCTGTCCTTTATATATCTTCTTTCAAGAAGTGTCTATTCAAATCCATCACTTATTTTTATTTAGGACTTTATCCTTCTATTGTTGTAAGTTGTAAGAGATCTTTATACATCCTAGATACAAGCTTGTTATTAGATGATTTGCAAATATTTTCTCCTATTCTTTATTTTGTCTTTTCACTTTTTGATGATGTCCTTTAAAGTACACACAAAAATTTTTAATGCTGTCCAAATTATCTATTTTTTCCTTTTGTCCTGTGTTTCTGGTGTTATACCTAAGAATTTGTCAGCAAATTCAAGGTCATGAAGATTTATCCCTACATTTTCTTCTAAGATTTTAATAGTTTTAGCTCTTACACTTAGTTCCATGAAAAATGGACCTAAATAAAGGATATAACACCTGTAAATCAATTAAATAAATATTCAGTAAAGTTTTGCATTTGGTGTGAGAAAGGTATACAGCTTCACTATTTGTGTGTGGATATCTAGTTTTCTCAGTACCATTTGTTGAAAAGACTCATCTATCCCATTGACTTATTATGGCACTCTTGTCAAGTCAATTGACTGTAAATATAAAGGTTCATTTCTGGAATCCCAATTCTATTCCAACGAACTATATTCCTATACTTACATTATTACCACACTGGCTCAATTAGTGTATTATTGTAGTAATTTTTAAAATCACTAAATATGAGTCCTCAAAATTTGTTCTTTTTCAAGATTGTATTGAGTATTCTGGCTCCCTTACATCTCCACATGAACTTCAGGATGAGCTTGTCAAATTTCTGAAAAAATGAAAAGTTATCTGAACTTTCTGTAGGGACTGAAATGAATCTCCAGATCAATTAGGGAATTACTGGCATCTTAACAAATAAAGTTTTCTGATTCATGAACATGGGATTTCTTTTTATCTAATTAGCTCTCTAATTTCTTCCAGCAAAGTTCTGTAGTCTTCAGTGTACAAGTATTGCAATTATCTGTTAAAAACATTTTAAGTGCTTTTTTATTAATTTTAATGCTATTATAAATAGTATATTTTCATACTTTCAATTATTGAGATATTTATTGCTAGCATGTAGAAATATAATCTATTTTTGTGTATTAAACTTTTAACCTGAAAAGCTAATGAACTCATTTCTTAATTGTGTGTGTGTGAGAGAGAGAGACAGAGAGAGAGAGAGAGAGAGACTTCATTAGAATTTTCTATATACATGAACATGTTCTTGGCAAAAAGAATTAAGTCTTCTTTTAAAGTTTGGATATCTTTTGCTATTTTTACTTGAATAATCGCTACAAGGCATCTTTATCACCGGAGATAGGGAATTTAGGTCCAAGAAGGCAAACCTTGTTATTTCTTCAGTAATTCAATACTCCAAGCTTAAATGTCTTTGTTTTGCCAATTTTTCAGAAATTTATTGTTTCCTTGTCTTAGAACCCATAAATTTTCTTACTTTGGTCACTTCTTTATTTTTATGGGGCTCTTGCATATACAAAATTAAAATTGTTTTTCTCCTGTTTATCTATCTCACGTCAATTTAATTATTAGACTAGCCAAAGCACACAGAAGGCAAGAAGGGATCATTTTTCTGCTCCTATAGTGCTATGCCTGGTGTGGAGAAAACAGCTTTCCCCCATGAGACTTCCCAGGTAAAGCCTTTGTAGTTGCCTGTGGTTAGGACTGAGAGCTGCAGGATCACATGTAGATTTTTAGCCAGGAGCCCAGCTTCTCAGCGCTATTGTCCCCTCATTTTTTCCTGATTTTATTCATTTGGAATCTCTTCTTCCAGTCTACCTAAATTAGTCAATATTGATTTTTTCAAACAACCAAATTTTGATGTTTTGATTTTCTCTATTGCTTTACTATTCTCTATTGCATTTATTTCAGATTTAATATTTGTTATTTTCTTTCTTTTGTTAGCTTTGTGTTTAGCATATTCTTCTTTATGTACTTTCTCAAGGTGGAAAGTAAAGTTATTGATTTGAGACCTTTCTCCCTTTTTTTTTTTTTGTTCCTTTTTTTTTTTATTTTAAATGATTTTTTATTATATTATGTTAGTCACCATACAGTACATCCCCGGTTTCCGATGTAAGGCTCGATGATTCATTAGTTGTGTATAACACCCAGTGCACCATGCAATACGTGCCCTCCTTACTACCCATCACCGGTCTATCCCATTCCCCCACCCCCCTCCCCTCTGAAGTCCTCAGTTTGTTTCTCATAGTCCATAGTCTCTCATGTTTCATTCCCCCTTCTGATTACCCCCCCTTTCTTTATCCCTTTCTTCCCCTACCGATCATCCTAGTTCTTATGTTCCATAGATGAGAGAAATCATATGATAGTTGTCTTTCTCTTCTTGACTTATTTCACTTAGCATTATGTCCTCCAGTGCCGTCCATGTTGTAGCAAATGTTGAGAACTCGTTCTTTCTGATAGCTGAGTAATATTCCATTGTATATATGGACCACAACTTCTTAATCCAGTCATCTGTTGAAGGGCATCTCGGCTCCTTCCACAATTTAGCTATTGTGGACATTGCTGCTATGAACATTGGGGTGCATATGGCCCTTCTTTTCACCACGTCTGTATCTTTGGGGTAAATACCCAGTAGTGCAATGGCTGGATCATAGGGTAGCTCAATTTTTAACTTTTTAAGGGACCTCCACACTGTTTTCCAGAGTGGCTGTACCAACTTGCATTCCCACCAACAATGTAGGAGGGATCCCCTTTCTCCACATCCTCTCCAACAATTGTTGTTTCTTGCCTTGTCTATTTTTGCCATTCTAACTGGCGTAAGGTGGTATCTCAGTGTGGTTTTGATTTGAATTTCCTTGATGGCTAATGATTTTGAACATTTTTTCATGTGTCTGTTAGCCATTTGTATGTCTTCATTGGAAAAGTGTCTGTTCATATCTTCTGCCCATTTTTTGATTTGTTTATTTGTTTCTCGTGTATTGAGTTTGAGAAGTTCTTTGTAGAACTTGGATACCAGTCCTTTATCTGTAGTGTCATTTGCAAATATATTCTCCCATTCCGTGGGCTGCCTCTTAGTTTTTCTGACTGTTTCCTTGGATGTGCAGAAACTTTTAATCTTGATGAAGTCCCATAAATTCATTTTATCTTTTGTTTCTCTTGCCTTTGGGGATGTGTCATGAAAAAGGTTGCTTTGGCCGATGTCGTAGAGGTTGTTGCCTATGTTCTCCTCTAGAATTTTGATGGATTCCTGTCTCACATCGAGGTCTTTCATCCATTTGGAGTTTATTTTTGTGTATGGTGTGAGATAGTGGTCAAGTTTCATTCTCTTGCATGTAGCTGTCCAATTTTCCCAGCACCATTTATTGAAGAGACTGTCTTTTTCCCACCAGATGTTTTTTCCTGCTTTATCAAAGATTAGTTGCCCAAAGAGCCGAGGGTCCATTTCTGGGCTCTCTATTCTGTTCCATTGGTCTATGTGTCTGTTTTTGTGCCAGTACCATGCTGTCTTTGTGATCACAGCTTTGTAGTACAGCTCGAAATCCGGCATTGTGATGCCCCCAGCTTTGTTTTTCCTTTTCAACAGTTCCTTGGCGATTCGGGGCCTTTTCTGTTTCCATACAAATTTAAGGACTGTTTGTTCCAGTTCTTTGAAAAATGGCCTTGGTATTTTGATCGGGATAGCATTGAAAGTGTAGATTGCTCTGGGTAGCATGGACATTTTAACTATGTTAATTCTTCCGATCCATGAGCATGGAATATCTTTCCATCTTTTTATGTCCTCCTCAATGTCTTTTAAGAGTGATTTATAGTTTCTAGAATATAGGTCCTTTACGTCTCTGGTTAAGTTAATTCCAAGGTAACGTATGGTTTTTGGTGCTATTGTAAATGGGATGGATTCCCTAATTTCTCTTTCTTCGGTCTCGTTATTCGTGTATAGAAATGCAACTGATTTCTGAGCATTTATTTTGTATCCTGCCACGTTACTGAATTGCTCCATAACTTCTAATAGTTTGGGAGTGGCTTCTTTTGGGTTTTCCATATAGAGTATCATGTCATCTGCAAAGAGAGACATTTTGACTTCTTCTTTGCCAATTTGAATACCTTTGATCCCTTTTGTCGTCTGATTGCTGTTGCAAGGACTTCTAGTACTATGTTGAATAATAGTGGCGAGAGTGGGCATCCTTGTCGAGTTCCTGATCTTAAGGGAAAGGCTTCCAGCTTTTCCCCATTGAGAATAATATTTGCAGTAGGCTTTTCATAGATGGCTTTTATGAGACTGAGAAATGTACCTTCTATTCCTACACTCTGAAGGGTTTTAATCAGGAAAGGATGCTGTATTTTGTCAAATGCTTTTTCGGCATCGATTGAGAGGACCATATGGTTCCTGAGTCTTTTCTTGTTGATATGATGTATCACGCTGATTGATTTGCGAATATTGAACCACGCTTGCATCCCAGGTATGAATCCCACTTGATCGTGATGGATAATCCTTTTAATGTACTGTTGGATTCTATTAGCAAGTATCTTGTTGAGGATTTTGGCGTCCATATTCATTAGGGAAATCGGTCTGTAATTCTCCTTTTTGAGGGGGTCTTTGCCTGGTTTGGGGATCAAGGTAATATTGGCCTCATAGAATGAGTTTGGTAGCTTTCCTTCTGTTTCTATTTTTTGAAATAGCTTTAGGAGAATAGGTATTATTTCTTCTTTGAATGTTTGGTAGAATTCCCCAGGAAAACCGTCCGGGCCTGGAGTTTTGTTATTTGGAAGGTTGTTTATCACTGACTCAATTTCTTCATAATTAATTGGCCTGTTTAAGGAATCAATTTCTTCCGGTTTCAATCTTGGTAGTTTATAGGTTTCCAGGAAGGATTCCATCTCTTCCAGATTGCTTAGTTTATTGGCATATAGCTGTTGATAAAAATTTCTAATAATCCTTCCAATTTCAATGGTGCTCGTCGTGACCTCTCCTTTTTCATTCATAATTTTAATAATCTGGGTCCTTTCTCTTTTCTTTTGGATAAGTCTTGCCAGTGGTCTGTCAATTTTATTGATTCTCTCAAAGAACCAGCTTCTAGTCCTGTTGATCTGCTCTACTGTACTTCTGGTTTCTCCTTGATTGATTTCAGCTCTAATTTTGGTCAACTGCTTCCTCGTGCGTGGATTAGGCCTGTCCCTCTGTTGCTGTTCCAGCTTCTTGAGGTGAGAATATAAAAACTGCATTTTAGATTTTTCTATTCTTTTGAGTGAGGCTTGGATGGCTATGTATTTCCCCCTTAGGACTGCCTTTGCAGTATCCCATAGGTTTTGGACTGTTGTATTTTCATTCTCATTGGTCTCCATAAATTGTTTTATTTGATTTTTGATTTCCTGGTTTATCGAGTCATTCCTGAGCAGGATGGTTCTTAGTCTCCAAGTGTTTGAGTTTCTTCCAAATTTTTCCTTGTGGTTGAGTTCCAATTTCAGAGCGTTGTGGTCTGAGAATATGCAGGGGATAATTTCAATCTTTTGGTATCGGTTGAGACCTGTTTTGTGTCCCAGAACATGGTCTATTCTTGAGAATGTTCCATGGGCATTAGAATAGAATGAGTATTCTTTGGTTCTGGGGTGTAGTGTTCTATATATATCTATGAGGTCCAACTCGTCGAGTATGGCATTCAAAGCCTTTGATTCTTTGCTTAGTTTTTGCCAGGGTGTTCTGTCTATTTCTGAGAGTGGAGTGTTGAGGTCCCCTATATTAATGTATTTTTATTTATATGTCTCTTTATTCTGGTTAAGAGTTGGCTTGTGTATCTTGCTGCTCCCCTGTTGGGGGCATATATATTTATAATTGTCATATCCACTTGTTGAATACTTCCCTTAAGAATAATATAGTGCCCTTCTGCATCTCTAACTATAGTCTGTAGTTTAAAATCCAATTTATCTGATATGAGAATTGCTACCCCAGCTTTCTTTTGAGGTCCATTTGCGTGAAAGATGGTACTCCATCCCCTTACTCTCAGTCTGAATGCATCTTTGGCTTTGAAATGAGTCTCTTGTAGACAGCAAATGGATGGGTCATTTCTTTTTATCCAATCTGCAACCCTGTGGCGTTTTATGGGATGGTTCAAACCATTTACATTAAGACTGATTACTGAGAGATATGATTTTAATGTTGCCATGTTGCCAGTAAAGTCTTTGTTTGTATTGGCTGTGACTTTCTGTTCTGTATCACTCTTGGGGCCTTTTTACTTTTATAGAACCCCCCGTAATATCTCCTGTAGGGCTGGTTTCGTGGTTACAAAATTGGTTAGTGACTGGCGATTCTGAAATGTCTTTATTTCTCCATCAATTCTGAATGACAGCCTTGCTGGATAAAGGATCCTTGGCTGCATGTTTTTCTCTGAAAGAGCTTTAAATATGCTCCCCTAACCCTTTCTCTCATTCCAGGTCTGTGTAGACAGGTTTGATGTAATTCTGATGCTTTTGCCTTGGTACGTGAGAAATTTCTTTGCCCTGGCCGCTTTCAATACTGTATCCTTGCATCTAATATTTGCGAATTGCACTATGACGTGACGTGGTGTTGGTTTGTCATGGTTGAGCTTGGGAGGGATCCTCTCTGCCTCTTGGATACGAATGTTTGTTTCCCTTGCTAGATTAGGGAAGTTTTCAGCTACAATTTGTTCAAATATCTCTTCTAGACCTCTGTTTTTCTCCACCCCCTCGGGGATGCCGATGATTCTAACATTGGAACATTTCATTGAGTCAGTAATCTCCCGTAACCTACATTCGTGGGTGTGGATTTTTTTAAGACCATCTTCTATTTTCATTTTTTCCTCTATTAACCCATCCTCCAATTCACTAACCCGTTCCTCTGCTTCTGTGACCCTGGCCGTCAGAGCCTCTAGTTTTGCCTGCATTTGGCTCATAGAATTTTTAATTTCTGTCAGATTCACTCTCATTTCTGTCCTTAGGGATTCTATATTCTCAGTAATATTTTCCTGAATACTTTTTTCAAGTCTACTCATCATTTTGACCATCGTTACTCTGAATTCCATTTCTGATAATTTGGTTACATCCATATCCATTATTTCTGTGGCAGAGGCCACAGAATCACTGTCTTTTCTTTGCTGGGTGTGGGGCTTCTCCTTCTTGTCATTCTGATGAAGAGAGGTTGCGGGGTTTCCAGAGCCCAAATTATTGACTGGGTCCCAGGCCGTGCCCCTTGTTTTATAGGGATCTTAGGGATGTGGGCTTCTTCTTTAAAGATTTTATTTATTTATTTATGTGGCAGCCAACCAGCGAGAGAGGGAACAGAAGCAGGGGAGTGGGAGAGGAAGAAGCAGGCTCCCAGTGGAGGAGCCCGATGAGGGACTCCTTTCCGGAACGCTGGGATCACGCCCTAAGCCGAAGACAGGCGCTCAATGACTGCGCCACCCAGGCGCCTCGGGTTGTGGGCTTCTTGATTTTTCAGCCTGCCTTCTGTGTTCTGGGGGAGGGGCCTGCCGCGCCGATACTCAGGCAGCCATGTTTGGGTAGAGTCTCGGCGTCCCCTGCGAGGGGGGATGGGGATGGGCACTCCCTGAGCCGGTATTTCCAGGCTTTTGTTCTCTGGCGGCTTTCCCTGGCGGTTTGCTGTGCCTCTTCTGAGAGTCAGAGCAGCAGCGGCCAAATTTCAGCCTCTGTCACAGAACAGAGGGATTGCGGCCCGTTCTCTACTAATGTTCTGGCCACTTTAACTCTGTTTCTGTTGGTGCTGCTCAACCCTGCAGCGTCCAGGATGTGCGCCCCACACCCGGCGTCCCAGCCCTCACTTCCAGGGCCGGCGCGTCTCTGTCCTTTGTGTTTCTAATGCCGCCAGCCGCCAGCCGCCAGCCGCCCTGCGTGCGCTCCCGGATCTCCCGGTCTCAGGCTGGATCCAGTGAGCGCACCGGGATTCCGGGGTTCCGCGAGATGCCTGGTGGCGCGCACCCGGCTCACGGTCTCAGTCTGCTGTTTTGCGGGTGCCGTCCGCGAGCCCCGCCCGCTCTCCCGTGCAAGTGGCTACCACTTCCCAGTGCCCGAACGCGGCGGCTCCCTCCCCCTTCCGTTTATCTTCCGATATCTGTGCACAGTTTCATGGCTCCCCGCTTCATACCTCAATACTCAGCGCTGGAGATGTTCATTTGTAAAGATCCAGATGCGTCTTCCTGCGTCTCAGGCTGGTTCCGTGGTTGTTTAGGCTGGTCTGGTACCTATCCAGCTCGACTCGGAGGACCGGCTGAAAACGGTGTCTCCTACTCCTCTGCCATCTTAACTCCCTCCTTTCTCCCTTTTTTATTACTGGTATACAAAGTTATAAAGGCATACTTAATGTCATCCCACATTTCTGAAGCTTTTCTCATTTTTCTTCATTTTTTTTTCCTCTCTGTCCTTCAGATTGCATATCTCTATTGATCTCTTTAAACTTGCTGGTTCCTTCCAGTTCTATGTACTGTTGAGCTCCTCTAGTGAATTTTTCATTTTATGTATTCCACTTCTCCAGAATTCACTTTGGTTCCTCTTTTTTTCTCCCACAATTTCTGTCTCTTTACTAATATTCTCTTTTGATGAGATATTGCCATAATACCTCTCTAAGCAGTTCTTCAAACATAATTATAGTAGCTACCTGAAGTATTAAATCTGATATCTGGCCCCTCTAGAGCACAGGCAATATCTGTTGCTCTTTTATTTTTCTTGTATAAGAATCACACTTTTCTTTCTTTGTCTTTCTTTCTTTCTTTTTCTTTCTTTCTTTCTTTCTTTCTTTTCTTTTTCTTTCTTTCTTTCTTTCTTTCTTTCTTTCTTTCTTTCTTTCTCTTTCTTGCATGACTAATAATTTTTATGTATCACTGAGAATTTTAAATAATATTTTGCAACTCTGAATGCTAACCCAATCCCACAATAATAGCTACAACAATATCAACAATACAACACTTGCCATTGTTGTTTTTTTAGTGGTTGTGTAGTGACCTTTTTGACCTTAGCTACCTTATTGAAAAATAAGTCTATATTATGTGTGTGTCCACTGAAGTCTTTGTTCAGCTTTCTTAGAAGTCAGCAAATGATTGATTAGGAAATTCTTAAATAGCTTGAGTCAATAAGTCTCTAAGCCTTTATGAAGGTGCTCTGTATGCATATGGAGCATGCCTCAATGCTCAGGCAAGGTGCACTACAACACTGATATCACTTCTTGCTTATGCAGAGCTTCAAGCTCAATTAGACATGAGAGTTGAGAGCTTTCTCAGGTCTTTCTTGGATATTTGCACAATTCTATACATGTACATATCCTGTTTATTCCAGGAAATGTATTTGATATTTTCAAAAATCCCTATGAATATCTTATTTCCTTTTTTTTTTCTTTTAAGAATTTTGGTCACCTTCCTGTTACTTCTGCTTCAAGCACTGCGATTATTTATTTATTTTTTTTACAAATGTCCTCATGGAAAAGACTGCACTGAGAGAGCTCTGAATCAGATCAAATAGCACAAGCCCTACGAATGGGAGCTTCCAGGGAATTGTGGGACAAGTCCAGTAATAAGAAATCTCTGGAAGTGATGCTTTTGGGGAGGGCTACATTTATGTCTGCTCCAGTTGCTCCCAGGCTACGGATTTCATTATGATTGCAGGCCTGTTGGATTTCCAAACTACTGTGGAGCTGGGGAGAAAGCAACAACAATAAAACAAGTCAAAATGTCACAAAGCTGGCTGTTCTTACTGAGTTGCAACCATTTTTCTTGAATAAATACTCCTTAGATTGTTGCAAATTTGTATAATTTCCGGATGGAGGAGAGGATTATTGAAGGTCTTTACTTGGCTTTTTCTGCTGATGTTTCTTTGTACCTTGTTATTTATTTTAATCCTTTAAACAATAGAAGAAAAGTCTGAGTCAACAAAAAGTGCTAGTGGTACACGTTACACTGGCCGAGTTGAATATATGCCCAACACAAATACATCACAAATATTTTTTACTCAACGTACATAAAGAATGAAGACAGCAGTGTACATGCCCAGAGTCTTTATTGGTGGCTCATGAGGACATCAGTGGCATCCATAGTGGCCCCTTCAGGAAGTCAGCTGTGATGTTGCTGACAGCAGAGCCCTGGGGTGGGTTTGCTGCCTTTAGAAATGGCTGGAGATAAGTGCCTTTGAAATGTTTCAATCAGATTATAAGTTTAAGATGAAAGAATGAAAAAACTAAAACAGCAACAAATGGATGAGTTTGAAAATCAAAGATTTATTTTCAAACATGCACACTGTGTAATGAAATGATCATCATACATTGGTCCTTCCGCAAACACCCCACACTGAGAATAATTGCAGTCAATTGTTCAATGGGAAGGATGACAATGTATTATTAGAACAAATTCTCAAACCAGAAAGAAAATGACTATCATTATATTATCTGGTTTCAACCTGAGTTATTTTGATCCATTTGCTTTTGCTTTTCAAAGAATTTTGCTTTACCAAAGTACTTTTCAATTAGGACAGATTCATTTTCTTTGTAATACTTTCAGTCAGTTCTCAGTGAATGGGGAGCATCGTAGATCAGGGTTGAAGAAAAATTATCATGGCATTCATTTTTAAAACTCAATCTAATTCATTTCAAAAAGCAGGAAAAAATTAAACTCTCCTCAGGAAACAGCAGATAAAGACCAGACACATCTATTTTCACAATAATAAAGAAATTGGTTATTCATTAACAAATCAATTTTCCTGACTATGTGTATGGTTTCTGACACATTTTTTAAAAATGTTATTGAGGTGTAATTGATATATAACACTATAGGGTTTTAGGTGTGCAACATAATGATTTGATATTTATATATATTGTGAAATAATCACCAAAATAAGTCTAGTTACATTCATCAGCAAACAGAGTTAACTTTTAGGATTTACACTCTAGGCAACTTTCAAATATGCTTTACAATATTATTGAGTATAGTCACCATGTTATACAGTATGCATCACTAATTTTTTTTTATAACTGGAAGTTTGTACCCCTTGACTCTTTCACCTGTTTCTCCCATACCCAGTCATCCTCTCCTCTAGCAGCCACTATTCTGTTTTCTGTATCTATGATTGTAGGTTGGTTTGGTTTATTCATTTGTTTTGTTTTTTAGATTCCACATTTAAATGAAATCATATGGTATTTGTCTTTGATTTATTTCACTTAACAAAACACCCTCCAGGTCCATCCATGTTGTTGCACATGGCAGGAATTCATTTTTTTTTTAGAGTGGGGCAAAATAAGCATTCAGTGGAGGGTACTTACCTTTGGAACCCAGCCAAAGGAACCTATGTTTTGAGAAAGTTCAGGCTACAAGGAGGAGCTAAATAGAAGTGTCTGAGATAGCTCCAGTGAATATCTCAGCTGTCAACCGAATAACCACCCAGTATATGAGTGACTAAACATTCAACTGATTCCAGTCCCTTGACTGAGATTCTCAGCTGAAGACCCAGATACTGTGGAAAAGAAACAAATAATCCCTGTTATGCCAAATTTCTGACTCACAGAATCTGTAAAAATAAGTGATTATTTTACACCAATGTTCTGGCAATTCATTTTGTAGCCATAGTATCTAGAACAATGATTAATATAATTTACAAAGATTCACAAATAAACAACAAAGATGAATTTGAAAACCTAAATCATAGTATTCACTGTTGTAAATATTTTGACATAAATATTTTCTGAAATTTTTATTATTATTGATTGCTACAATCTATTTAGGCTTTAGTATTTTTATCTGTTTCACTTACATGTGCCTAAAGGCTTATTTTTTTTTTATTATTATTATTCTCATCTTTCTCACTTAAAAGGTCTCTGAAGACTGGGAAGATATCCTATGACTGAGATTGGGCATAAGTAATTTTCATAAGTAAATGACTCAGATTCCTATAGGCACCCATTCCAGGGGCATCATTTTCCTTCTTACAACCTGTATCAAATATTCTTTGTGAGCCGTGAACTAAGGAAGTACAAATTTTCTCATGGTTTTCAGATTGTTTACCACAATATTCTGTCACCATCCAATAGCAGACAGCTGTGGACTACAGTCCCACTCAGGTGTGATCCTGAAGGACAGTGATGAAGGGAAATCCTACTCCCAATCCTTATCCAGTGAGTAGCATTTTGAGCAAGGCATTGGATCATTCTTTTTACGTGGAAAGAAAGATAGCCATGTGGATCCATGAACAATGGGTAAATGTCTGGTTCAGTGATCAGGGACTTTGAGGAAACATAATTAGAAAATTGGTGAAAAACAGGTCTTTGGAAAAGGTAGAAATGAATCTTTCCAAATGGGCACAGAGAGTGAAAATATTTGTGATTTATGTAAATGCTTATTAAAGAGCAGTGTCAATATACAATGCTCTCAGTGGTCAGGTGGACAAGATGAGGTGTTAAGTAGATGCCAGGCACCTACTCCCCTCAGCTGCTCCTAACCTTGTCCAATGGTCTCATGAGAAAATTGTGCCTGGCAACAGAGATGGGCATTACAAATGGGCACAGCAGTATTAGCTTCCACTCACAAAAGCAAATCTGATCACCACTGCTAATTGCTTAGCTTACCAAGAGCAAGACCATAGCCCTTTAATGGCACTATTATCTGAGGACATAATCCAGTCACTTGGCAGGTTGATTACATTGGACACTTTTCATCATAAAAGGAACAGGGTTTTGGGGGGAGGGTTTGTTTTTGTTTTGTTTTGCTTTGTTCTGTTTTGTTTTAAATAGGCACTTAGTCTTTCCCTAATAAAAATGTTTGCCAAAACCCTCCTCTGTGAACTTATCTAATACCTTATTCAATGTGATGGTAATCCATACTAGATTGATTCTGAACAGGGATTGATTTTATAGCAAATGAAATGCAACATGAACACATGTTGATGGAATTCACTGGTCTTAACCATGTTCTTTATTACTGTGGCACAGCTAGCCCAGCAGAGTGAGGGAATGTCTTTTGTTTTGTTCTTTCCTTTAATATATGTTGAGTTCTTAAATATAATTTATTTTTAGATAAATTATTGTAGGTTTGCAGAAAAATCAAGAAGGTAGTACAGAGATCCCCCATATACTCCACATTCAATTTCCCCCAGTATTAGCATCTTCTATTAACATGACACATTTGTTATAGTTAGTGAACTGATATTGATATGTTATTATTAACTAAAATCTATACTTTATTAGGATTTCCTCATTTTTAAAATTCATTTAATTATTTATTAGGCCTTTTGAAGTATTAATGACACTTGTGGGATGGCAACTCTGGTCAGCCCTGTTATAGGGTGGTCAATCTTCCCACAGCCAGGAAGCCACTCAGTGTATGGTATTTTGTTATGGAAGACCAAGCTGACTAAGACACATACTGATATAAATAAGTGGTTGAATGAATGAGAAAATATGGGAAAGGGGAAAAAACTCTGCAGAATTCCAAATAACTTATGTAGATTCTCCCCCTCAAGAAGGAGCAGCATAACTCCCATAAGTACAGGCTACACTTCTGACTTCATCCAAGAAGATGGTATGAAAAGGAAATGAGAGTAACTAAGGCAGAGAAATCTGGTAAATACTCCCTCAGCCATATACAGTCAAGAATAACAACAGTGATAAATCATTTCATTTTGAGAGGAGGTACTTTTGACCTGATGTGATAGAAATGATTATTTACCTCTGAGTTCTTCTTAACAAAAAGGGTATACCTAAGTCAGAACATGAGAAAAATACCACAAACTACAATTCAAGGGTATTTCTACAAAATACTTGATCAGTACTTCTCCAAACTCATAAAGTCATCAAAACCCAGGAAAGTCTGAGAAACTGTTACAGCCAAGAGGCACCTAAGGAGACATGATAACGAAGAGAAATATGGGTCCCTGAATGGATTCCTGGAACAGAAACAGGACACTAGGTTAAAACTAAAGAAGTGTGGAGACTTAGGGGGAGAAAAAAGATGGCAGAGGAGTAGGGGACCCTATTTCAGCCAGTCCCCTGAATCAAGCTAGATATCTACCAGACCATCCTGAACACCCACGAAATCAGCCTGAGACATAAGAAGATATATCTGGATCTCTACAAATGAACATCTTCGGTGCTGGGTATCAAGGTATGAAGCAGGGAGCTGAGAGTCTGTGTGCAGATATGGGAAGATAAACAGAAGGGGGAGGGAGCTGCCGCACTTGGGCACTGGGAAGCAGAAGCCTCCTGCACTGGGGAGTGGGCTGGACTCAGGGAGGGTTAGCCTTGGGGAAACCAGACTGAAACCAAGAGCTCTGGAGCATGAGCTAGAACTGGGGGCAGCTGGAGGTTTTAGAAGCACAAAGGGCCGACCCTGGGAGCAAGGACTGAGAGAGCAGCTGTGGGGTGCACAACCTGGGACGCTGTGAGTTTTTAGCAGCACTGATGGAAATGGAGTTAGAGTGGCCTGGAGAGCTCAGTGAAGAGCCGACTGTGATCTCTCTGTTCTGAGACAGAGGTTTGGATACAGTCACTGCTGCTCTGACTCAGAAGAGTCACAGAAAGCCACCAGGGAAAGCCACCAGAGAACAAATGCCCAGAAAAACCGGTTCTCACTGTGCCCATCCCCAACCCACAGGGGGCAGGGCAATTCTGCCCAAACAGGGTTGCCTGAGTATCAGCTTGGCAGGCCCTTCCCCCAGAAGGCAGGCTGAAAGAACAAGCAGCCTACATCCCTGAGATCCCCGTAAAACAGGTGCATCTTGCTTGGGTCCTGGTCAATAAATTGGGCTCCCTATATCCCCACAACCACACCTCATCAGAACGACAATAAGGAGGAACCCCCAACGAAGGAAAGAAACAGAGACTGTGGCCTCTGCCAAAGAACTAATAGATATGGATATAACCAAATTTTCAGAGTAACAATTGTCAAGATGATGTGTAGGCTTGAAAAAAATTTTAGCAAAAATATAGAATCTCTAAAGGCTGAAATGAGAATGAATATGGCAGAAATTAAGAATGCTGTGAATCAAATGCAGTATAAACTGGATGCTCTGATGGCCAGGGTAAATGAGGCAGAAGAACGAATTAGTGAGTTAGAGGATGAGATGATAGAAAAGAAGGAAAGAGAAGAAATCTGGCTAAAAAAAACTCCACTTTCAAGAAAAAAGGCTAAGGGGGATTACTGACTCAATGAAATGTTCCAAAGTCAGAATCATCAGCATCCCTGAGGGGGTGGAGAAAGAGAGAGGTCTAGAAGAGATATTTGAACAAATCGTAGCTGAGAACTTCCCTAATCCGGTGAAGAAAATAACCATTCATGTCCAAGAGGCAGAGAGGACCCCCCCCCCAAGATCAATGAGAACAAACCAACACCATGACATGTAATAGTATAATTCGCAAATCTTATATCCAAGGAAACAATCTTGAAAGCAGCCTGGGGGAAGAGATTCCTCACGTACAGAGGGAGGAACATCAGAATAACTTCAGACCTGTCTACAGAAACCTGGAAAGCCAGAAAAAGCTGGCAAGACATGTTCAGAGCACTAAGTGAGAAGAACATGCAGCCAGGGATACTTCATCCAGCAAGGCTGTCATTCAGAATGGATGGAGAGACAAGGAGCTTCCAAGACTGGCAGAAACTGAAAGAATATGTGACCACCAAGCAAGCCCCACAAGAGATATGAACAGGGGTTATATAAAAGTAAAAAGACCCCAAAAGTGATAAGGAACAGAAATTTACAGAGACAATCTATAGAAACAAGGACTTCACAGGAAACACGACAACATTAAAATCATATCTCAATAATCACTCTCAGTGTGAATGACCTAAAATGCTCCCTTAAAATGCCACAGGGTTTCGGACTGGATAAAAAGGCATAACCCATCCATATGCTATCTACAAGAGACTCATTTTGAACCTAAAGATACATCCAGACTGAAAGTGAAGGGAGGGAGAACCATTTTTCATGCCAACGGACCTCAAAAGAAAGCTGGGGTAGTAATTCTCATATCAGATACATTAGATTTTAAGCTAAGGACTGTAGTTAGAGATACAGAAGGATACTATATTATTCTTAAAGGGTGTATCCAACAAGAGGATCTCAACAATTATAAATATCTATGCCCCTAACAGGGGAGCAGCCACCTGCATAAGCCAACTGTTAACCAAAATAAAGAGACATATAGATAATAATAAGTTAATAGTAGGGAACCTCAACATCCCACTCTCAGCAATAGACAGATCACCTAAGCAGAAAATCAACAAAAGAACAAGAGCTTTGAATGACATACTGGACGAGATGGCCCTTATATACAGAACACTACACCCTAGAACAACAGAATATTCATTCTTTTCAAATGCACATGGAACTTTCTCCAGAATAGACCATATATTAGGTCACAAAACAGGTCTCAACTGATACCAAAAGACTGAGCTTATTCCCTGCATATTCTCAGACCACAATGCTTTGAAACTGGAACTCAATCACAAGAGAAAATGTGGAAGAAACTCAAACACTTGGAAACTAAGAGCCATCTTGCTTAGGAATGATTGGGTAAACCAGGGAATTAAAGAAGAACTGAACCAATTTATGGAAACCAATAAGAACAAAAACACATTGGTCCAAAACCTAAGGGACACTGCAAAGTCAATCCTAAGGGGAAAATACATAACCATCCAAGCCTCACTCAAAAGAATAGAACAATCTAAAACTCACTCCTTATATTCTCACCTTAAGAAGCTGGAGATGGCACAGAAGAACAGGCTTAAACCACGCACAAAAAGACAACGATTAAGCTTAGAGCAGAAATCAATGAATTATAAACCAGAAATACAGTAGAGCAGATCAACAAAACTAGAAGCTGGTTCTTTGAAAGAATTAATAAGATCGATAAGCCACTGGACAGACTTATTCGAAAGAATAGAGAAAGGACCCAAATTTATAAATTTATGAATGGAAGGAGAGAAATCATAACACCAAGAAAATAGAAATAATCATTAGAAACTATTATCAACATCTATATGCCGATAAATTAAACAACCTGGAAGAAATGGGTGTCTTCCTGGAAACCTATAAACTACCAAGACTGAAACAGGAAGAAATTGATTATCTAAACAGACCAATTAATCATGAAGAGATTGAAGTAGTGATCAAAAACCTCCCCCAAAAACTAGAGTCCAGGTCCTGATGGATTCCCTGGGGAATTCTACCAAACATTCAAAGAAGAAATAATACCTATTCACCTGAAGTTGTTTCAAAAAATAGAAACAGAAGGGAAACCACCAAACTCATTCTATGAGGCCAGTATTACCTTGATCCCAAAACCAGGCAAAGACCCCATCAAAAAGGAGAATTACAGACCAATATCCCTGATGAATATGAATGCCAAAATTCTCAACAAGGTCCTAGCTAATAGGATTCAACAGTACATTAAAATGATTATCCATCATGACCAAGTGGGATTCATCCCTGGGATGCAAGGTGGTTCAACATTTGCAAATTGATTGGTGTGATAGATCATACTAGTAATAGAAGAGACAAGAACCATAGAATCCTCTCAACTGACGCAGAAAAAGCATTTGACAAAATACAGCATCCTTTCCTGATTAAAACCCTTCAGAGTATAGGGATGGAGGATACATTCCTCAATTTCATAAAAATAATCTATGAAAAGCCTACAGCGAATATCATTCTCAATGGGAAAAAGCTGAGAGCTTTTCCCTTGAGATCGGGAACACGACAAGGATGACTACTGTCACCATTGTTGTTCAACATAGCACTAGAAGTCCTAGCAACAGTAATCAGACAACAAAAAAGAATGAAAGGTATTCAAATTGGCAAAGAAGAAGTCAAACTCTCTCTCTTCTCAGATGACATGATACTTTACATGGAAAACCCAAAAGACCCAACTCCCAAACTACTAGAACTCATACAACAATTCAGTAATGTGGCAGGATACAAAATCAATGCTCAGAAATCAGTTGCATTTCTATACACTAACAATGAGACTGAAGAAAGGGAAATTAGGGAATCAATTCCATTTATAATAGCACCAAAAACCATAAGATATCTCGGAATAAACTTAACCTGAGAGGGAAAGGATTTATACTCTAGAAACTACAGAACCCTGATGAAAAACATTGAAGACACAAAAAGATGGAAAAACATTCCATGCTCATGGATCAGAAAAATAAACATAGTTAAAATGTCTATGCTACCCAGAGCAATCTACACTTTCAACGTCATCCTGATGAATATACCAATAACATTTTTCAAAGTGCTGGAACAAACAATCCTAAAATTTGTGTGGAACCAGAAAAGACCCTGAATCACCAAGGAAATGTTGAAAAACAAAAACAAAGCTGGGGGCATCATGTTGCCTGTTTTCAAGCTATTCTATAAAGCTGTGATCACAAAGACAGCATGGTACTGGCACAAAAACAAACACATAGACCAATGGAACAGAATACAGACTACAGAAATGGACTATCAACTCTATGGTCAAGTAATCTTTGACAAAGCAGTAAAAAACCTCTAGTAGAAAAAAGACAGTCTCTTCAATAAATGGTGCTGGGAAAATTGGACAGCTGTATACAGAAGAATGAAACTTGACCACTCTCTCACATTATACACAAAGATAAACTCCAAATGGATGAAAGACCTCAATGTGGGACAGGAATCCATCAACATCCTAGAGGAGAACATAGGCTGTAACCTCTTGACATCGGCCACAGCAACTTCTTTCATCACATGTCTCCAAAGGCAAGAGAAACAAAAGAAAAAATGAACTTTTGGGACTTCATCAAGATAAAAATCTTCTGCACAGCAAAGGAAACAGTCAACAAAACAAAGCGGCAACCCACGGAATGGGAGAAGATATTTGCAAATGACATTACAGATAAAAGACTGGTATCCAAGATCTACAAAGAACTTCTCAAACTCAATACCTAAGAAACAAATAATCAAATCAAAAAATGGGCAGAAGTTATGAACAGGCACTTTTCCAATGATGACATACAAATGGCTAATAGACACATGAAAAAATGTTCAAAATCTTTAGCCATCAGGGAAATTCAAATCAAAATCACATTGAGATACCACCCTAAGCCAGGTAGAATGGCAAAAATTGACAAAACAAGAAACAACAAATGCTGGAGAGGATGCGGAGAAAGGGGAACCCTCTTTCACTGTTGGTGGGAATGCAAGTTGGTACAGCCACTTTGGAAAACAGTGTGGAGGTCCCTTAAAAAGTTAAAAATTGAGCTACCCTATGATCCAGCAATTGCACTACTGGGTATTTACCCCAAAGATACAGACGTAGTGAAGAGAAGGGCCATATGCACCCAATGTTCACAGCAGCATTGCCCACAATAGCCAAACTGTGGAAGGAGCTGAGATGCCCTTCAACAGACAAATGGATAAAGAAGACGTGGTCCATATATGCAATGGAATATTACTCAGCCATCAGAAAGAATGATTACCCAACATTTACATCAACATGGATGGGACTGGAGGAGATTATGCTAAGTGAAATAAGTCAAGTAGAGAAAGACAATTATCATATGGTTTCACTTATTTGTGGAACATAAGGAATAGCAGGGAGATCAGTAGGAGAAGGAAGGGCATAATGAAGGGGGCGTAAACAGAAGGGGAAATGAACCACGAGAGACTATGGACTCTGGGAAACAAACAGGGTTTTAGAGGGGAGGGAGTGGGGAGATGGGCTAGCCCGATGATGGGTATTAAGGAGGGCATGTAATGCATGGAGCACTGGGTTTTATACTCAAGCAATGAATCATGGAGCACTACATCAAAAATTAACGATTACTGTAGCAGTTCAATAAAGTGTCAAAGGATTAAAAAAAAACTAAGGAAGTGTGAAGTATTCTAGAGTTTAGGAAATGGTAATGTACCTACATCAGTTTCTTAGTTTTGACAAATTTAACATGGTAATATAATACGTTAATCGGGGAAACTGAATAAGAATATAATGGGAATTCTACAGACTTTGCAGCTTTTGTGCAAATAGAAACTATTCTGTATAACATAAATATAAAACTATTCTAAAATAAAAAATATTTTTAACAAAAAGCAGGACAGAGATAAAGCAAAATCCCTATTGTCAGCATTGTCGATCATCTTGTATATTGACCACCAAAATTTAATAAATATATATTAAATTTCAATTATGTAAGTATTTTATAACCATTTTATTGTTATTTAAATATTTAGTGATTATCCCAATTATTTTATAATAAAATTTAATCTTGATTTCTTCATTTTCATCTTTTTTTTCTTAGTTGTAATATGATTTTTAGTGCTTTCCTCCTGAAACATTTTTTTCATAGTATGCTTTCCCAATCATTCAACAACTTAAAAAATACTTCTGTGGTCATCATTTGCCTACTATCTCTCAATAATAATAAGTCGATATCTGACTTCTCATCTCTGTATTGCTATGGTTGGAATATGCCTTTGCATATGGTGGCATATGCACCCAGTGGTGGGTGGCCGTTGCCTACATCCTTCCTACCTGAACCCACTTCTTGTTTCATACCTATAATGGCACCTCTCTGTTTATACCAGTATTAGCATTCTTATTTTCAATCAATCTGTTTATATATCAGCATGGGAATGGGGAGTGTAAACTACAGACAATTAGTTAGCTACCATCTCCATCTTCAATCACCTTAGTGTTGCTTCAACTTTTTCTTATAGTCTTCTGTGTCGCAGTGACAGAGAAACACATCTATTCCTCAGTTAGGTTCTTTCCCTTCACGTGCATGAATCCTTCATTAGAAGAACACTCTGGCCTTTATCTACTCTGTCATGCATTCCTATCCATAGAAGTATTGGTGATTATCTGACTGGTATGATAGAACCACCAATATGCACAACACAATCACTTTTTACTCTGTGTTTGGGATACTTCTATCTATAGGAGCAAACAAACAAAAATAGGAACTAGGAAGAAAGAAAGGAAGAAGGGAGAAGGAGAGACAGAAACAAAGAGAAAAGATCTGTTCCTTCATGTTATAGGCTTTTCCTGGCAGACCCTTCCTGTGAGGAACATGAATGCAATATTGTCTATAATCAGGTAAGTAGGTGTTTGTCTACAGGTCTTTCATTAATAAAGGTGTTGTTTTAATTTCTGCTTGTTCAATTTCCTATCTCACAACTGATTCTGAATCTGTCTGTAGAAGAGCTATTTTTTGGGTTTTCTGGAATCCACACATGCCCACTGTTATGGTCTTTCCTATCTTCTATAATCCCATTACCCTAATAGCAGCAAGTACTAAGAATATTTAAAAAATATTTTTATAGGAAGCCATTGAACATTATACCACTAAGGACTCAGTAATTTAAATTAAAAAATTTTTTAGTTCACCTTTATTTTCCCTTTTTACATATAAAAATTTAATGTGGAGGCCCAGGCTGCAGCAATTCTCGGAAGCTAAGCCCCTGAAAGATACAGGCCTTAACACTAGCTCCGTCCTAATGATTTCCAAATCTGTTCTACGTCTGCTGCCCATGCTCCTGTTCTTATTTTTGTTTTGTTTGTTTTGTTTTACTCTTTCACTTGGACTGTTAATTTCATTTGACCTCAGTTTTTTTCTTCCTTGGGCTTCTATACTTTTTCTTTTCAAACTCTCCTTGTTTCACTCTGAAAACCAACATTAACGTAATTTCCTGAGTGAGGCACTCTGGTTGTTTATAATGTTACACCACCTACATGGTCACCTCTCATTACCCAACCTCATTCTCTTGTCCTTAGTGTTCTGCCCATATGTCACTGGCTTGCCAATTTATCCATTTAGAACACTTTCCTAAATATCCTTTATGTATATTGCCGCTATTGATTGCTTCTCATTCATAAAAGTCAAGTTCAAAAATTTTTTCCTGTTGTAAGCCCTTATGAATAGCTGCTTGGAATTTACTTACTCCTCCCCTACTACGAAAACAACAACAACAACTTCATTTATACCTTTTATGAGCTTTCTTGCTTGTATTAATTAATAAATATTGAAGATATATATTAAATATATATAAAATATTTAACATTAAATATCTATATTATTCAATATATTAGTCAATTTATGCTAATGCTTGCTTTATTAAATGTTTAGCAAATTAATATTACTGTAAAATATTATTAAATGCTTAAGCATTTACAAAATGTTTAATAAAATTACTAAATATGAAATTATATTAAATATTTAATATATTAAGTATATTATATATTAATATATATTTATATAAATATATATATGTATCTAAAAATTATGTGTTTAGAATCTTCCAAGGAAATGAAAATCATAGATTTTAATTCCAGGTGTTCCCCCTACTAGCCATGAGAACTTGATACAAGCCCTCTCAAACTCTTGGTCTTAACTTACAGGCAGTTTTATGCAATGCCATTAGTAAGGCCACATGGTAGGTAGTGAACTGATGCAGGGCTGGATCTCATGACCCCAAGATCATGACCTGAGCCGAAACCAAGAGTAGGACATTTAACCAACTTAGCTACCCAGGTACCCCTGCCCAAAGTAAATTTGAAAATAAAATTTACTTTTAATCTTTCTTTAAAAAAATAACTGCGCTTTTTGCTGAAGTAGTTTCAGAATTGAATTATATTAAAAATCATTACTTTCTCAGCAATAGAAAAAGTTTAAAGTCTAATGAGGGAAGGTGAACACTAAAAATAAATAAATACAAGTAAACTATATTAGCAGATACTTCAAGTGATTTGAAGAAGTGTAAGCCAAGGAAAGGGGATGAGGACATGGAATGGTGCATTTTAGAGTGAGAGGTCACAAAAAAATGCTGAGAAGGTGTGGTGAGGAAGAGAGATGTGCAAATGTTTGGGGAAACAGTTTTCAATGCAGGTCAAATAGCAATGCAAAGGCCCTGAGGTGGGATGATCCTGCTGTTTTGGAAGAATAGTAAAAAGTCCAGTGTGCCTTGAGGAAAGAATGAGGGGCAAAGGGGGATTTTTGAGGTCAGGGAAATGACTAGGGCTAAATAATTTAGAGTGATATAATTCAGTACAGAGTTTAACATATACTCCAAAGGAACTTACACTTGCAAAGGAAACCAAGGAGAAACGCATCACACATCTTTTCTCTTTACCTATTTTGTTCTTCTTTCATGTCTTCCTTAATGTCTACCTTCTTTTGGATTAATTGAATAATTTCCATAACTTCATTTTCATTTCAGTTCATAATTGCTCATTGAAGTATTTTTTGATGGCTGATTTGCAGTCATAGTCTAATAATTTCATCATCAGTATCATCTTTGTGTCAACATATGTTGATTATCTTTCAAACTGAGATTTTTGCTGGATTGATGGCAAGTGGTTTTTGATGAGGAACTGGGCATTTGAGGTACTATGTTATGAGACTTTGGATCTTATTTAAACCCATTACATTTGACTTTGTCTGACAGTGCTGTGATGGGGAAGGTGGGTGTTGCCTTCTTGCTACCAGAGGAAGGTAGAAGTGCAGGGTGCTCCCTAGGTTTTTGTTGACACTGATGGGTCAAACTTTTTAATGATGGTTCAAGGTTTCCTATAGGCTTTCATTGATGCTGTCCTTTGCTAAGATCATCTCTTGTTACTTATGGTTATGTGGCCTCCACTGGCATCGTGGTGGGAGGAATCTGACTTCATTACACCTGGGTTGTGGTGAAAGTCATAGCTCTCCAGTAGGCCTTCTCTGACATCACCCTGTGGGGACAGGGAAGAGTTTCTCATGCCATCAGATTGGAGTAAAAGTTCACACCACCCATGTGATCTCCATTGAAACTGTGAGGCTGGAGTCTTTTTACTACCCAACAGGAATGAATGTCCTATTTCCCTATTAAGGCTTTCTTGATACCACATCAGCAGGGGGGTTGAGACATTTACACTTTTTAAAAAGTTCACTTAATTGCTCTCTATAAATTAGATTTCATTAAAATGCAGAGCCTATAAATGGTAACTCTTTCTTCCCTTCAAGCAATCTATGGCCTTCAGACCAAATCTGGCTCATGGTTTGTTTTGTGCAGCCCATAATATAAAAATAATTTTTACAGTTTAAAAGGTAGTTTTTCTAAAAAAGAAAATACAATAGAGGTCTTTGTTACCTGAAAAGCTTAAAATATTTATGTCTTACCTTTTATAGGATAAGTTTACAAGCCTCTGCCTTATAGCAAAAGAAGACAAACATGCAAGAAAACAAAACAAACACACTCTAGCTTAGCTACGCAAGTATCATGAAAGTACGATTCCTAGTTTCTAGTATTACTACAGCTCAGTAGTGTGTGAGAAACGTAAGCCAAAGACACGCCAAGACCCTAGTCTCTCATTTTATTGATTCTGTTGGCCAAAGGGAACTAGGCATAAATAATATATTAAAATGTCAAGTTCTTAGACCTGGGAGCACTCTAAATAGAAGTAAATCTAATTTGTTTTCCCCCCTCACTAACACAACCATTATGACAAACTCCCCATGACTTTCCTCCTTCCAGTTTCTCCAGATCCTTGTCTCTGTATTGACTCTGGGGAAACCCAGACCTAGACACTCATATTCTTTCGTTCAGCCCTGGCAAGCCAAGAATAATTAAAGCCAGAGGTTTGTAGTCTCTAAACAGAGTTAGTACAAAATGTCGTTAATGAAGCACCTGGAAGAATAGGCAACTGTTGACACAGGTGCTCTGAAAATCCAATTGCTGAGGTGACCATTACATCTTGTTACAGGAAAATAGGCTAACACCTATGTATATATACATATTACCAAAAAAAGTGAGGTTGTCTACAGTTATTCAATATCTTTGCATAATATCATTGATTTTCAGACTACTACTATCTAAGGAAGAGGACACAGATTGTTATTAAAAGAACAAAAATTTAAATATTTCCAATGTTGACTTAAAATCTTGAGCATATGTGGCAGTTGGGTGGCTCAGTCGTTAAGCATCTGCCTTCAGCTCAGGTCATGATCCTAGGGTCCTGGGATCCAGCCCAGCAACAGGCTGCCTGCTCCATGGGGAGCCTTCTTCTCCCTTTCCCACTCCCGCTGCTTGTGTTCCCTCTCTTGCAGTCTCTCTCTCTCTGTAAAATAAATAAATAAAATCTTAAAAAAAATCTTGAGCAAATAATTTTGACCATTGAAGTCCACATTTATTTTACTTTATTTTATTTATTTATATATATTTAAGTCCAATTAGCCAATGTATAGCATACCTTTAGATTTTGATATAATATTCAATGATTCATTAGTTGTATATAACATGCAGTGCTCATTTTTTAAGTTATTTTAATTCCAGTTAGTTAGCATACAGTGTTATATTAGTTTCAGGTGGTGGAAGACTATTTTCTCTTCAATAAAAAACATCATTATTTACTAAAAGTTATGAATTATGGTACTCAAACGCCTTGAAAAATAACTCACAATAATATTGATTTGGCTCTAAGTGACTGAGTTCATTAAAAAGAGCTGAGAAATTTCTTATGAAAATGACAAATCATATGATATTTCCAACTTACTAAATATATTAAGATGATATGATTGAAACAAGTTACTGTTAAAATAGAATGTGTTGAAAGGGTAATTCCATCATCAAACCTCAATAAAGAATCCATGAGAAGTTGTCAATTGAACATTAACACTGGTTTTTCTCCTAATTTGCCTGATATATCCCTGTATCTTAACTGGCTGGTCCGTTTGGAGAAGAAACTGAGTGTGTTTAACTCAACCCATTCTCTCCTTTTCTGTCCCTCCCTTCTCTGTGTATTTTCAGGGTGTATCTCTGCTCTGTTGGTATCTGTGCTATAGGCAGCCTGTCCCTAAAGCCCAGAAATCTCTGTTCATTTCAGTGACTAGGGAGGAAAGTGTGTTTAATTCAAATGCAGAGTTTGAGGAAGCCCAGCAAGGACATGATTCTTGTCTAAGTTCCAAAGTCGCCCTACTAATAAAGATATTGCTGTTCCTTGCATCTGTAAGGTCCTTGTATCTATTTTTCTATTGATTTCTAAATTTGGTGCTGGAGGAGTGGAAAATGGTAGTATTTATTAACTAACCAAAATCACAAGAAAATGCAAATAGATTGCAAGATTTCACACCAAAATAGAATTTGTTTTATACAAAGTGACTTAATCAATTTATTAGAGAAAACAGAAAAAAATATACTCTTTAATTTCTGTTATCTTTCCCCCCCTTCTTTACTATTTTCTCCTTGTTCTCCTCAACTCCTTTTGTTATTCTATTCTCAAGTATATTTCCTGATAAACTACCTCAGGTCTACTATATGCAATCACATATTCTTATTATTAGTACTGTTTCCAGGAGAGAGGGCTTGTGAATGTGGAGATGTAGTCAGGAGCCAGCATTCATTGAAGGCAAATGGTATAGTTGGCAGTTGGGAAGATAAGAGAAGGTAACTCAAGATGCATAGGACCTTGAGTATATTTTAAATTTAAAAAGGCCTTAATCAAAAATTTACCACAACTTGCTGGGGTTGATCAAGTGGCCCTGTCTCAATTTCCAGTGGTTCACAACTCCTCTCTGAATATACCAAATTGGCTAATGTTTCCACTTTGAAGTCAAACAGACCTGGGTCTGAAATCAGCAGTGTTAGTTACAAGCTGGGTCTTTTAAGAAACTTGTAAGTAACTAATGTGTCTGTGTCTTAGTTTCTTATTTTGTAAAATAAATCTTTAATCAGGCCCGACATATATAAACACTCAATATATTTTAATTGACAGCACAATTGACAGCACAATCACTGCTAATCCACATCATTAGGCTTCTCTTAATCGTGACTTCAATGATTAAAAAAATTAAATGATTTTATAGACTGAAAGTTTAGAAAAGACAAGAAAAGGGCACTTGGGTGGCTCAGTTGGTTAAGTGTCCAACTCTTGACTTGAGCTCAGGTCATGATCTGAAAGTCATAAGATCATGCCCTGCTTTGTGTTCTGGGCTGGGCATGAAGGTTGCTTAAGAGTCTCTCTCTCTCTCCCTCTTCCCTTCCCTGTCCCCACTCTCACCCTCTCTGTCCCCCCCAAAAAAAAGAAAAAAGAAAAAGAAGAAGAAGAAGAAGAAGAAGAAGAAGAAGAAAAAGAAACATTTTAGAAAAGACAAAAGCAGAGAATTCAATTTATATATAAAATTATAATTGAGCAATTGAATTTACAAAGTTAATTGCCATAAAATAAATTTGTTGTAATGTAGTAAACTAAACTGAAAGGTAAGCTAAATTATATCTGTATGAAAGGAATTGGCTTGAACTCAATGTGAATACAATAAAAAGTACTGCTATAATTAGAATTATGCTACAGCTTTACTTTCACTGAATTAATATTTGATGTTTTTGAAAATAACTTATAATTTTGAGATTCTATGTCCATGAATAAATATGCTTATCATAGTTGACAAAAAAAATAGGAGTGATTGCTTTACAAATATATTGGCACTTTCTTTAATGTATTCAAGTGCGCCCTTTTTTAGTGATTATTTGTTTGTTATTTCAGTTTACTACAAAACTTAATGGAAGAATGCATATATCAAACCTGCAAGTCAATTGAAATAATGCAAAGAAATACCATTATGAAGATCAATTGCAATAATGGGATTTCTGTTAAATCTCTTCTTAACACATATCAATTGTAATCAGAATTAGTTCCTTAAATCTATTTAATTAACCTTGGATTATGCACGTATATGTAAAAGCATGTATACTTCAAAGACATCATTATACCAAAGTTACAATATGCATATATATTTACACATACACACTGCAAAGAGTGTATATGTGTGTGTATATACGTATATATATATATATATACACGCAATAAAACTTTACTGATATGTAAATACATTTAAATTTTCTAATTTTTTTCACTATACGCTTTTTTCATTTATGAGAAACTATAGAAGTCTTTAATAAATCAGTGTAACATTTTAAATCTAAAGTTATGCTTTACCATACATTAGACATCTTTGTCATTATTCTAGAATTTTTTAAACTAGCAAAATGCATGAATTTTATTAACTTTTTTATTCTGAAAGTTGACTAACTTTAAATAAGAACTCTGAGAATAATCTTATAAACACAAGTCACTCAACTGTACCTTTGAAATTATGTATTAGAACAATATGTTTTTTAAATTTTTAGTTGCAGTAAAATGTACATAAAATTTACCATAGTAGTAATTTTTAAGTTTATGGTTCAGTAGTGTTAAGTACATTCATGTTGTTGTACACCCAATCTCCAAAAGTTTTTATCTTTATGATTCAAACTACATACGCATTAAACAACTCTCCTTTGCCTCCCTCTTCCAGCCCCAACCACCATTTTACTTTCCATCTCTATAAATTGGACTATTCCAGGGACCTCATATATGTAAGACCATACAGTGTTTGTGTTTTCGCGACTGATTTATTTCACTTAGCATAATGTTCTCAAGGTTCATCTATGTCATAACATGTGCCAGAATTTTCACCCTCTTTTAGGTTGAAAAATATTCCATTTTATGAATATACCACATTTTGTTTATATAATCATCCATCAGTGGACACTTGGGTTGCTTCCACCTTCAGCTATTATGAATAATGCTGTGTGAACATGGGTGTGTGTGCAAGTGTGTCTTAGAGACCCAGATTTCAATACTTTTGGATGTATACCCATAAGTCAAATAGCTGGGTCATATGGTGACCTTTTTCACCTTTTGAGGACTGTCCCATTGTTTTTGATAGCATCTGTACCATTTTACCTTCCCACCAATAATAGTGCATAAGGGTATCAATCTCTCCATATCATCTCCAAAACTTATAACTTTCTGTTTTTTGATGATAGCCATTCTAAAGGATGTGAAGTAGTATCCCATTGTGGTTTCAATTTGCATTTCCCTGATAATTAGCAACTTTTTTTTCATGTACTTATTAACCAATTTATGCTTTTTGGAGAAATAGCTATTCAAGTTCTTTGCTGATTTTTTAATTGGATTATTTGCTTTTTGTTGTCGAATCATGCTTCTTTTTATATTCTGGATATTAATAATGATTCACAAATTCTTACTGCAATTCCATTAACCACCTTATCAATCCGTTGATTGTCCTTTGATGCACAGACATTTCTAATTTTTATATAGTCCACTTTATCTATTTATTCTTTTGTTGTCTTTCCTTTTGGTGTCATATTCAAGAAATTGCTGCAAAATCCAATTTCATGAAGTTTTTTTTACCTATGTTTTCTTCTAAAAGTTTTATAGTTTTAGCTCTTATGTTGAGATGTTTGACTCATTTTGAGTTAAATTTTGTATATGGTGCAAGTGGAAGGTCCAACCTCACTCTATTGCATGTGTATGTACAGTTTTCACAATGTTTATTTGGTGAAAATATTATTCTCTCCTCACTGAATAGTTTTGCATCCTTGTCATAAATTATTTAACTGTATATGTGAAGGTTTATTTCTGCTTATGGATTCTGTTCTATTCTATTGGTGTGTATTTATATTCTTAAGCAAGCTGTTTTGATTATTGTAGATTTGTAATAAATTTTGAAATAAGAAAATGTGAAATCTCCAATTTTTTATGTTTTTCAAGATTGCTTTGGCTATTTACAGTCCCTTGAGATTCCATATTTTAGGAAGAATTTTTCTTTTTCTGCAAAAACAGCCTTGGGATTTTGATAGGGATTGCATTGAACCTGTAGCTCACTTTGTTGTTGTTGTTGTTGTTTTTTAATTTTTTAAATTACATTATGTTAGTCACCATACAGTACATCCCTGGTTTCTGATACAAAGTTCAATGATTCATTAGTTGCGTATAACACCCAGTGCACCATGCAATACATGCCCTCCTTACTACCCATCACCAGTCTATGCCATTCCACCACCCCCGTCCCCTCCGAAGCCCTCAGTTTGTTTCCCAGAGTCCATAGTCTCTCATGCTTCATTCCCCCTTCTGATTACCCCCCCTTTCTTTATCGCTTTCTTCCCCTACCGATCTTCCTAGTTCTTATGTTCCATAGATGAGAGAAATTATATAATTGTCTTTCTCTGCTTGATGTAGCTCACTTTGTATAGTATTTATGTCCTAATGATACTAAGTCTTCTAATTCATGTACACAAAGATGTCTTTGTGTCTTTTTAAATTTCTTTCAAAAGCCTTTTGCAATTTTGCCTGTACAAGTCTTCTGCCTCTTTGATTAAGTTGATCCCTAAGTGTTTTATTCTTTTTGCTGCTACTGTAAATTAAATTGTTTCTTAATTATGTTTCAGAATGTTCATTGTTAGTAAATAGAAACACAAGTGACTAACATAATATAATAAAAAATATTTAAAAAATAAAAAGTATTAAAAAAAAGAAACACAATGAGCCTTACACACATCTTAAATCTGGATCTGTCCTGAATCTTTGCTAAATTCTTTCATTAGTTCTAAGAGGGTTTTTTTTTTTTAGTAAAATCTTTAGGATTCTATAAGAATATGTTGGAAATTTTTACTTCATTCATTCCAATTTGGACAATTTGAATGTTTTCTATTTCTTTTCCTTGTCTAATTACTCTGGCTAGGACTTCCAGTACTTTATTAAATAGAAGTGTTAGTAGCAGGCATCCTTGTCTTGTTCCTGATCTTAAAGGAAAATTTCCAGCCCTTCACCATTGAGTGTAATGTCAGCTGTGAGCTTTCCATTGATGATCTTTGTTATGTTAATATTTTCCAGTCTTGGCTCTTTGAGTGTTTTTATTATAAAAGGGTATTGAAAGTTGCCAAAGTTTTTTTCTGCATCAGTTGAGATAATCATGTGGTTTTTCTTCTTTATTCTGTTAAAGTGGTATATTATATTTGTTGATTTTTATATATTGAACCATTCATGAATTCCAGGAATAAACCCACCTGATCATGGTGTATAATTTTTTAATGTGATATTGAGTTCTGTTTGTTAGTATTTTCATGAAGATTTTTGTATCAATATTATGGGACATTGGTCTGTAGTGTTCTTGCACTGTCTTTGTCTGTCTTTGATACCAGGATAATGCTCCTTCTTAGAATGAGTTTGGAAGTGCTTCTTTTTCTTAGATATTTTTGAAGGGCTTGAGAATTGATATTAATTCTTCATTAAATGTTTGATAGCATTCACCAATGAAGCCATCTGTTTCTTGACTTTTCTTTGTTGGGTTTTTGATTATAGATTTAATTACCTTACTAGTTATAAATCTGTACAGATTATTTTTTTTAACAATTCAGTTGTGGTGGGTTGTATGTTTCTAGGAATTTATTCATTTCATGTAAGTTTTCTAATTTGTTGGAATAGAATTTTTCCTAGTATTTTCTTATAATTATTTTTATTTCTGTAAAATCAATTGTACTATTTTCTCTTTCAATTCTGATTTTAATTGATCTTCTCTTTTTTCTCAGTCAATCTAGCTAAAGATTTGCTAATTTTGTTAAGCTTTCAAACAGCAAATTCTTGGTTTCATTGATGTTCTGTATTGTTTTTCCTTCCGTATTTTTTTTTTTTATCTCTACTCTAATCTTTATTATTTCCTTCCATCTGCTAGCTTTGGGTTTAGTTTGTTCTTCTTTTTCTCATTCCTTCAGTTATAAAGTTGGGTCTTTTATTTTAAATCTTTATGTTTGTTTTCATTTGTCTCGAGATTTTTCTAATTTCCCATGTAATTTTTCTTTGACTCATTGGTTGTTTAAGTATATGTGGTTTAATTTCCACATGTTTGTGGATTTTTCAGTTTTCCTTCTGCTATTTATTTCTGGTATCTTTCTGTTATGATAATAAAAGAGACTTTGTATGATTTCAATCTTTTTAAATTTACTAAGACTTATTTTGTAACCTAACATTTGGTCCATCCTAGAGAATATTTTGTATGTGCTTGAGGAAAATGTGTAGTCTGCTGTTGTTTGGAATGTTCTGTATATGTCTGTTAGGTCCAATTGGTCTATAGTGTTTTTAAGTCCTCTATTATTTTATTGATTTGTCTAGTTCTTCCATTATTAAAAGTGAGGTATAAACTTTCCTATATTATTATAAAGCTATTTTTCCCTTTAATACTGTGTGTTTGTTTCATATATTCAGGAGCTCTGATGCATATATGTTTACAATTTTATATTTTGTTCAGTTGAATCTTTTATCATTATATAATATTCTTTGCCTCTTATAACAATTTTTAGCTAACAGTTTATTTCATATTATATTAGAATAACCACTCCTGTTCTCTTTGCTTATTATTTGCATAGAATATCTTTTTCTATCCTTTCACTTTTACTTATGCATGTCCTCAGGTCTAATGCGGAGCAGTATAGTTGAATCTTATTTTTTAATCTATTTTGCAAATTCCTTTGACTGGGGAGCTTAATTCTTTTCCACTTAATATAATTACTAATAGAGAAGTGCTTACTTTTGCCATTCTGTTGTTTCCTGTATGTCTCTAGCTTTTTGTCACTTACTTCCTTGCTTGTTGGCTTCCTTTGTGTTTAGATGATTTTTTTCAAGTGACACATTTTGATTATTTTCTCATTTCCTTTGTGTATATTTTATAGATATTTTTTTGTGTTTACCAGGAGGATTACATAAAACATACCAATGTTGTAGCACTCTATTTTGATCTGATAACAATTGAACTTCAATCACATAAAACTCTACACTTCTTCCCCCAGTTTTTTTGTTATCAATGTCACAAATTATATTTTTATATATTGCATACCAATTAAAAATGTAGTTATTTTAATGTTTTTATCTCTTAAATTTCATAAGAAATTTATTTTAATTTAATTTAATAAACCAAAATTAAATGATAGTGTTTTTTGTAAAATTGTTACCTTTATCTGAGAGCTTCTTATTTCCTTATTGTTCCAAGTTATTCTTGGTTATTTTTTCATTTTAACTTTAAGACTTCCTTTAGCATTTCTTGTAGAGCGGGTGTACTAATAATGAACTCCCTCAGTTTTTGTTTGAAAATGTCTTAGCTTCTTCCACATTTTTGAAGAACAGTTATGCCTAACCATAGAATACTTGGTTAATAGTTCTTTTTTTTCTTTCTTTCAGTGCTTGAATATATCATCCCTTCTATATCTTTCAATGGCTTTCTGACTTACAAGTTTTCTTCTGAGAAATCCATTACTCATGTTATAAGGGCCTCCGTATATATCACAAACTATATTTCTATGCTGTTTTCAAGATTTTCTCTTCATATTAACCCTTGGCAGTTTGATTAAAATGTGTCTCCAATGTGGGTCTCTCTCAGTTTCCCTATTTAAAGATCACTGAGATTCTTATATTTGTATATCCATTTCTTTCCTCAGATTGGCATATTTTGTTTTCTTTAAATTTGACATACTTCTTCAGATAAGCTTTGTGCACCTTTCTCTATCTTTTCTCCTTCTGGGTCTCTCATAATATATACATTTGTCTGCTTGATGGGCATCCCATAACTCCCTTTGACTCTGTTCACTTTTTTTCATTTTCTTTTTGCTTTCAGACTCCATAATTTCAAATGATCTGCATTAAGGTCACTGGTTTTTAATTTTGCCTGTTCAAGTGTGCTGTTGACCTCCTCTAGTGGATTTTTCAATTCAGCTGTTGTATTTTTTTAGCTCCAGAATTTCTGTTTGGTTCATTTTTATAATTTCTATATCTTTTTTGATATTTTTATTTTGTTCATATATTGTTTTCCTGATTTCATTTATTTTATGTGTCTCTGTACTCATTAAGCTATTCAAGACAGATGTTTTAAAAGTCTTTGCAAGTAATACATAAACCTGTAGTTTTTAGGGTTTTTAGAGACCTACTTTGTTCTTTTAAATAGTCCATGTTCTTTATCTCTTTGTATGCCTTGTTATCTTTGTTGAAAACTGGAAATTTGAAAAAATAGCCACTTCTCCCAGTCTCCCAAAGAGTCTGCAGTACTTCTGAAGCTTTCTTGCATCATGGCATTCACCACTGCTTTCAGTAGCCTCTAACCTAATATCCAACGTTTGCTAACGGTTCTCCTTTGCTTTCCAAGCCAAACATAAACCTGTTCCCCCGCAGAAGTCAAAATATCGGAAGTGCCAATTTTTTCCTTCTATACTTAAAGAGGAGCTTGAAATTGAGTATTTTATTCCCCACTGCACCATAGTCCACCAGGGATGGGATAGGGCAAGGGCAAGCAAAAATGCCATGAAATTTCCTGGCATTTTAATTGTGGCTTTTTACTGGTTGGGCATTTGCTTGATTGCTGCAACTACTCTCTGGAGTTCTTACAAAGCTACTTTGATCTGTATTTGGTTTTAATTTGGTCTTTCCATGGGAGTGAAGGCTTGGAACTTCTTGTCTGACATCTTGCTTACATTTTCCAGAAGAATCCATTTTTATGCTCCAATAAGCTTCCTGGCTTTGCTCAAACTTCCAACCCCCATTTTATACTGAAGGTATTTAGGGATGATTCACTAGGCACAGCTGACAATGACAACACCCACTACCCAGAACTACAAGTATACAGTACACTTTATTAAGATAAAATCATACTGACATTCAAAAATGTAAGTTTAAACAGATAAGACTGTAAATGTAAAACCTGAAAATTTTATAAATGTATCCTCAAATATAGATTTATAATTAATATACTGTTACTTTAGTCATTATAACTTTTTTGTTAAATAAAATACTGTGAAGTAATAGACAAGCAACAAATATTTTCTCTTTCACCTTCTTATTCTGCTGTCTTCCACAACAATTTACTCTCTTTTCACTCTCCCTCCCACTATGTTAACCAAAACTTTACAATTTCAACAACAATGCTCAAATTGACTGAATTCTGAAGATTTTTTCTATTAATTATATACAATAGGTGTTAACATAGAATGAATCTATTAAAACATTCTTGCATATCAAATATTGTGATATGATAGTCTTTGATGACTAAATTACAATAGATTGATGTAATGCTTTTGATTAAATAGTATGCCAAATGTTCTGACCTTGAGATTATAATGAATAATGATTAGCACAGTTTACTCCTAAACATAACCCAGAACAGTACAAAACTGATTATTCTTATTATACCCAGAAAAATTAGAGCACTATATTTTTCATGGTAATTAAAAAATCAATAAAGTTCAACTCTACTATTTCTGATAAATTGCTCTGATGTTAGAATCAACATAGAAGTCAAATTGGGTCAAAGCCCTTTCTGACCTGGTCTATGGAAGCTAGACACTGTTGACTCTTCATGTTCCCTCAGTGTACAAAAAAACTTTAGATATAACACAAAAATTTTTTTTTGCAAACTATCTCAAAAGGTTTTGGAGACAAAAAGTTTGTGGGATTAAAGACTTTTATTACAAATGTGAAACTTATTTGTACCATCTACATATTAATGAATCTTATTGCCTTTATATCACTGTTCTTTTAGTTGCAGTCTGTCACAAAATGTAGAATCTTTAGGGCTCCTTCAGGAACAATACGAGATCTTAAAAATTAAGGACAATAAAGTTAAGCAGGACATCTGGGAACATGAAGAATGTGACAATGTGATCAGAATGCTCTGTCAAAATGAGAACAATGAAGAAGGATTTCTAATGGCTCCCTAAACAGACTCATTGGGTGACATAAAGTTGTAATACCAAAATGAAAATGAAAATTATTTTTTCCCTAGCACTACCATAGCATTTATCTTATTGCTTTTTGGTTTTACACTTTTATATCCTCCACAAAATATTGAGCTATTTATTTGAAAACAAGTTCTGCACGTTTTTTTTCTTTATTTTTGTTTTTTAGCCATAGCCCATTGTGTAATATCTGATACAGAATGGACACTCAATCAGTATTTACTGAGTGAATAAAGGAAGTTAATGTTCTGCTAGACATATTTTCTACTGGAATAACAAGCATTGGCCAATTAGAAATTAGAAGCCATTTATAAATATATGATGAGGGGAATTGGTAGATTTCAAAATGTTCTTTTGAGTATTCTAGGCTACTAATTGAATGAATGTTCCAAAATCATGTAATAGAAATTACTGAAATGGGCCCCAAGGAATAGGGAACACCCAGTATAACTGATGGGATTATATCTTGGATGGTAGACTCAAATTAGAAATATCAGAATTTGACTCTCCCAGAAATAACAACAAAAAAATCTAAGTATTAATATACTCAAATTAAACCTGAGTTATATATACAAATACTGATTAGCTATATTTAGGTTTTTCTTATTTGCTGTTTTTCTTATTTGCTGTATTATTTAATTTGACCAATTATGATCACAATACTGGTGGCGATGATAATGATGATGGTGATGGTGATGATGATGATGGTGATGATGATGATGATGATGATGATGATGATGATGATATTTATGGTGATTTCCACACATGGAATTTACTTTGATGATGTACAAATAACTATTGCAATTTAATATATAATACAGGCATAATTTTCCTTAATCTTATTGAACAATTAGATTATATTGAGTTTTCCATAAACATGTAGCAGTAAGCCAAAAGAATAATGTACTGTAGAAAAATCAAAGAACAAAAAAAGGCTTATACAGAATCAAACAGGGTTAGAGAGATCCTTAGAACAGGGAATTTTCTCCAAAATATCCTCAGGGATTTATTGTGAATGTATCATTGTCCAGGATATTGCTTTTCTTTAATTTTGAGGCTCACAAACCTGACTTTATAGAAAGAATTTAGGTTATGACAAATGTTAATCTAATTTGTGAACTGGTACAGTAAAACTACATGTTTATTTACTGATTTCACATGAGGTGTGTTACTATAGCATGGACTCAAATTCTCATGATGGTATAATCCATTTTTTTCTCTTAAAAGCAGGATGTGTTAGCTTGAGTTCCTCAGAAATGGACTCTGAGATAAGAATCTGTGTATAAGTAATTATGAAAGTTTCCCAGAAGAAATGAGTCAGGGAGGGAGAAGTGGTACAGGGAAGTGAGGGGACTATTGATAGACTTTCAGAGTCTCTGAGGAAATTTGGATTGTGCCCAAACTCAGAATTGTCCCACCCAGGAACAAGGCTTCTGGGACACCTGTCATTGTACCTGTCAATCACTAGTTAAGCCTTATGCTAATTCCCAGGTAATTTTGTCCTCCATTCACACAACTAAGGTGGGCTCCCATGACCCTTGGGCAGCCTTCCAGAAAGAACAAGTTGTAGGCACTGGCTGTTGGAAGCAAAATCACACAGAAGCTTGGGGAGTGCATAAAATGACTAAAAGGAATCCAAGTGGTTCTGGCAGAGCACCAGTATTGTTGTCTCATACACATAGACATGTTTGAGAAGCTAAATCACGATTGCAAAGCTCTGGGAAAACAAACTAGAACTAAATTTTACTTACAGACTGGATCATTTAATGCTATCAGGTAAAATAATCTGGTACATTAGTGTTTAGAGGTAGCATGGTGTTTCCCATAAGGAAAGAAGCTAGTTGGAAAGGTTTCCCCTCCCCTAAAAAAATGTCCATAACTAATGGAAAATTTGTCTTTGTGATTACATTACTTTTTCTTCCTTTCTTTTTTCCTTTTTTTCTTTTTCTTTTCTCTTTCTTTCTTTCCTTCTTTCTTCTTTCTTTCTTTCTTTCTTTCTTTCTTTCTTTCTTTCTTTCTTTTTTTCTTTCTTTCTACAAATAATCAGTCCCCTTCAGAATATCTTGTTCTTTCTTTGGAAATGTCAATAATCTTAACCAGAATACAGTCAAGATTACCAGGCCAGCAGTTTATTCTATAGTTCTAACATATTATTATCAGTTTGCAACACTCTCAGGAGCTTCTTTGTTGTAATCTCAGACCAGCTGGCATAGGCGCAAAGCAGGGAGAGACTGAAAAAGAAGCAGCCCCTTTAGGTTGGAAGGTAGAAGTTATAATAAGCAAAGAGAACTTATACAGGAGGCTAGTCTTAAGAGGCAGCTAGATGAACAGATCTCCACATCTGCCCCTGCATCTTAAAAGTTTATAAAGAGGCCTTCATTGGTTTTAGTCTCCACACACCACGCAGGTGATTTCAACACATACCTTCTCAAGGCTCTGTCTCAGGGCAGCCTCTGAGAGTGGGAGAGGCAAAGTAGATGGAGAGCCTCTGAATGCCCAGGCACAGCACACAATTACTGCATTTCTTTTATGTTTAAAATGTAACTTTCAGAGGACAAAATCATTTCTAAGTTATTGGTAGAGGCCACTATAGTGTTCAAGCACTAACAACATACTCTGACACTACATGAATTTAGTAAAACTAATTTAATTATTTTACATTGATCAGAGCAAAATAAACTAAACAAACAACAAATATAGATAGTATGAAAATTTTAATCTATGTTGTCATAACATACCTAAAGTTGCATTAATAAATAGACACTTCTAAAAAATAATAAATAAAAAGCCAAATAGACATTTCCAGTTTCTATTTTCTCATCTTTAAGGAGGTGGTTCTAGCTATGATGGTACTATCTTTCCTCCCTCAATAAATAACCAAAGCACTGGGCGAAATATATGATAAAACTTTCTCACGTGTCGGACAAGAGGCACACCGGACTGTGATCCATAAAGAAGACAAAGGAAGGGAGCCCACAACAGTGCTTGCCCACTCTCAGAAGCCTATCTGGACCTTGAGGCGGGGCGGGATGGTGGGGAGATCCCCAAGGAGAGAGCCAAAGCTTTGGTGCCAAGGATGCTTAGGGGAGGAGTCAGGGAAGGAGGAGGTGGATGGGAATTGAGTGCTGGAGTAATAAAGAGTAAGGAACCCTGCAAACAAGCCCAAAAATCTGCATAAAGAACCCTTAGGTGTGTGGAGCTAATACCGAGTCCCACATACATAGAGTGAAACATCATGTGGCAGGCAAAAAGGGGACCGGAAATATAATAATTCCATCAGTTTGCACAGCCTGGGGAAAGTTGGTGATATCAGCAAGGTCAAGACTCCTTGTTAAACAACCTGGGCATTCACCCCAGAATTGTAGTAGCAGAGCAAAATTTTTCCTCCCAAAACTGCACTGAAAAGCAAGACTTGGGTTGTCTAGTTTACTCTTGCTTTCTTAAGAAGCCCCATGATGTAAATTCCATGTTACCAATCATTTGCAATTTATACTAGCTTTTTTTGTAATTATCATATCTTTTTTACTATTCTAAAATTTTGTATTTAATGTTGTCCTACTGTTTACCCAGATTGCCTTCCCTGAACTGTGCTAGAGTAATCTTATTTTCATTTTGCCTTTCTACTGTTTTTAGTGAAAAATACCTAATTGCCCCTTTTTTACTTAATCTCTTATTTGTTTGCCAACAAATTACTAAGTAGTTTTGTTTTCCTTAACAGAGCCACGTTTGTTTATAATAACAAATGATATGTTGTTATTATGAATACATATTGCAATAAAAATCAATGAGTCAGATTATTTTTAGAAGACTCTTGATCAAAATACTTCCTTTCTGCTATATTTCACAGTGGACATGGATCTCACCATGATATATGAATTCTTGTCTTAGTACTAAAAATTGCTGGTGTATTCATTACACACACAGTGTTTTTCCTTGTCTCATTGCCTGGGAAACAATATAACTATGGAAAATATTGTTTGCCTGTGCATAATATTTCCCAAATGAGAGATCAATGTCTAGATTTCTACCATGTTATGGTTATGTTTTGTCTGAAATATTTTCGTATTCATTGAGTATTATGTGTGCAGAGTTGGGTATGTGTGAATATAAACACTATACGCTTTTCTCTAAATTTAATTGTTCTACAAGAATATTGCTCTTTATTTAAAAATATAAAAAGTGAAAAAAACTACAATTTCACCATTCTAAAAATCATTCAAAAGTATTTTTACTGAAATATATAGCATGTACAAAAAAGGAGCACAAAATACAAACATACAGTTTAATGAATTATCATCTTGGGAAATCAGCATGCAGCCCAAGTTATTGGATAGGACAGTATTCAAGAAATTATCATACCAATCACTGGGCCTTTGTCCTCCCTGAAAGTACCTGCTAATACAACTTATAAACCTCTATTCTACTAGTTTTATGCTTTATATAAATAGGATCATAAAATGTGTATTATTTTATTTCTGGCTTCTTTCACTCAATAGTATATTTCTTGAGATTCATACACATTGTGTATGTGGCTGAAGTGCATTCATTTTCGTTACTGCATAGTATTCAATTGCATGATTTGACTACAATTTATTTAACCTTCGTACAGTTGATGGATATTTTGATTATTATTATGTGTTTTTCTTGGATATAAAACTAAGAAAGAGATTTCTGAATCATTGCTGTACATATATGCAAATTTAGGATATAATTCCTGAGAGTCTGTACTGATACACACTTACCTTAGTAGTGTTTGAGTATTCTTAATTAACAAACAACCTTTCTTACCCTTGCTATTTAATTTATCCATTTTGATGATGTAGCATGATATCTCATCATAGTTTTAGTTGACATGATTACTAAAGAGATTGGGAAATACTTTAAAGTTATTAATATTAATCTACCAATATTTTCCTATCTTGATAGTGCCTTTTATGCCCAAGTAAAGAAACATTAGCCTACCCTAAGATCATGAAGATTTTTTACTGTATTAATTATAGAAATTTCACTATTTTGCATTTCTAGATTTTCAGTCTACCAGTGTTTGATTTTTAGTGATTTGTGAAGTTAGGTTTATTTCACTTGTTTTCATAATGGTATTCTATTGATACCACACTTTTTTTTTTTAATGAAAGTTATACTTGGCACGCTGCTCTATACAACTACCATTGTCACAAATTAAGTGTTCAAATATGTGTGTGTCTCTTTGGGGACTTGCTGTTCTGCCTCATTTTACTGTACTTTTTAAATCCTTGCATCAATTCCATTCTATCTAGAATTCTAGAATTTATAATAAAGTCTTGGAATGTAGAAAGCAGACTTTCCCAACTTACTCTGAATAGCACTGGAATGGACAGAAAAATGGTCTCACCACATATGTACACTTTTTTTTTAAGTTTTTATGCTTGCATGGTCTGCTGACTGAGCTAGCCAGCACCCCTAAAACTTTAAATAAATAAATAAATAAATAAATAAATAAATAAATAAATAAATTCTAGTCAATTAACATACAGTGTAATATTAGTTTCAAGTGTACAATTTGGTGATTCAACACTTCTAGACAATACCTGGTGCTCATCACAAGTAAACTCCTTAATTCCCATCACTTATTTAACCCATCCCCCTAACCACATCCCCTCTGGTAGCTATCAGTTTGCTCTCTATAGTTAAGAAGATGTACACATTCTAATTCCCAGAACATATAAATTACTTTAGATGGCAAAAAAAGGGACTTTCAGGTGTGATTAAATTAAGGATTTTAAGAAAGGGGGAGATTATCCTGGATCACCTGTGTTGGTCCAACATAATCACAAGGGTACTTACATGAGAAGGAGAGGAAAAGCAGGTCAGAGAAGGAGATGTGACAATAAAAGTCCATATTGGTGCAATATGATACCATGAATCAAGGAGTGTAGATGACCTCAACAAGCTGGAAAAAGGCAAGGAAATAAATTGTCTCAGAGCCTCCAAAAGAAATGCATGTGACACCTTGATTTTAGGACTTCTTACTTCCACAACAGTAAGTTAATAAATTTATTTTTTTAATTCATTATATGTATTAATTTGTTAAGTAGCAAGGGGGAACAAATAATTCAAGTGTCTTTACGTTTTTTGGGCAATTTTTATATCCATATAAATTTGAAATTATATTTTCCGTTGGAATTTTGATAAGGCTTGAGTTCCATTGGAAATAATTAGCATATTAAGTGTTCTAATCCATAAACATGCTGTCGCAAACAATTTAATTGGAATTTTCTCAATTTCTCTCAAAACTGATTGTAGTTTATTATTTTCTTATTGCTGGTAACCATTTCTGAGAGTTTTCATTTATTTCAAAATGTCTATTTCACCTTCCTTATGGGACAGTATATCCTTGTCTTAAATTCCAGTTTGTCCTATTTTCTTTTCAGCACTTCGAGATATAGCTTTGTTCTCTTCTGGCCTATATTATTAGTTTTGAGACTTCAACTAGTCTATCCTTTGTTTTTGAATATTACTTTCCTTCTTTCCCCTTGACTTTCTTGAGAATTTCTTTAATTTCTTTTCTTCTTTCTTTCTTTCTTTCTTTCTTTCTTTCTTTCTTTCTTTTTCTTTCTTTTTTTTTAAGAAATTTAACTCTGATGTGTTTATGTGTGGTTTTCTTTGAATATATTTTGCATTGGTTCATATGTCTTCTTAAAAGTATCACTTGATGTCTTGTATTAGGAAGATATTCCTCCTTTCTCTCTTCAATTATTTTTTTGGCCCATTCTAGTGCCCTCTTCTAAGACTCCAATTATACATATATAAGATCTTCTTCTGTCCTCTATGTCTCTTATGTTTTCTGCTTTCCCTTTTTGTCTTCAAACAACCTTCCTTAGTTTTTTTTTAACTCATCTATTTTTTTCTAATACACATCAATAAAGATGAATGTATACCTAAATCAAAGAAAATTATACTATTGGTGTTTCACATCAGATTTCTTCTCAAATCTCCAAGTCCTATAACTCAGAGTACTCTTTAACCAGGATCAACCAATATTTTAAATTTTATTAAAAATAATTAGGTTTCTTGTTCAACCATTTCTCAGAATAAAATGAGTGTTATAATAATTAGTCAAATATTAAAGAAATTGTTATAAAGAGTGGCAATGCAACTCTAAAATATAATATTCAAGGCTGATTGATTTAGAGGTCTACTAGAATAGGAGAAGCATGATGGTTGCCATATCAATAAATATTTCTCAAATGAATAACTTTGTCTAATTCAAGAACATTGCAAAATATTTTAGCAAGGATGTTATGAGAAATTATTGGCAAATTATGGGAACAGTTGAAGACATAAACAATTTTAGGGCTCATTAAATATGCTTTAGTTTGAAATAGAGCTTTGGCAAATGATGTAAGATTATAGAGGATTGATCAGTAAATGGAGGTCAAGATTTACAAAAAATCAACATATATTGCTGTTTCAACTTCATCAGGGTTTTAAAATTTTTTTCTCTTACTTCCCAAAATAACAAATACAAGAAATTTCCTTATTATAAACTATAAAATTCACTAAAAAACAAATTTAATAAGCTAATAGGCTCAAATTGCTTGATTCTTTTTAATTAAATGAAAGACAAAATTAAAGTAATTTTTAATGTTTTATATGAAAAGTGACAGTGTTTTGTTCTGTTTTTTTGGGGGGGGAAATTATTTTATTATAACTTGTACAAAAGTAGCTGACTTTATTCTGTGGAACAAAGTGTTCCCTTTGTGACCACACAACAATGTTTTCTGTGGAGCATTTTACTGGTAATACACTACCTTGAAATAGGTTTATACGGAACAATTTTAGAGCTTTTTTTAAAGTTTTATTTATTTAAGTAACCTCCACCCCTAGCAAGAGGCTTGAATTCATGACCCTGAGATCAAGAGCCACAACCTCTTCTGACTGAGCCAGCCAGGTGTCCCTAATTTTAGAGCTTTTAAGTGTATTTATGACTAGTAAGATTGAAGGCTTTCTACTGTGCTTAAATGATAGAAATGTCTCTGGAAATTAAACTACCCAAAACAATAGGTAGACAGTGAATATAATCCAATTTTCCCTTTAAAAAGCATATATTAACATGTATTATAGATTTTCAACAGAATTTTTTCTACAAAATATGTAAGAGTTCTTTTTTTAATTTTTTATTTAAATCCTAGTTAGTTAATATATAGCGTAATATTAGTTCCAGGTTTACAATATAGTGATTCAGCATTTCCATACAAGGCCCAGTGCTCATCACAGGTGCACTCTTTAATCCCCATCACCTATTTCACCCATCCCCCACAGATTTTTCTCTATAATTAGGAGTCTGTTTCTTGGTTTGTCTCTCTTTCTCTTTTTTTTCTCCTTTACTTATTTGTTTTGTTTTTAAATATTCCACATATGATTGAAATCATACAGTATTTGTCTTTCTCTGACCAACTTATTTTGCTTAGCATGATACTTTCTAGCCCCATTCATGTCATTAAAAATGGCAATATTTCATTCTTTTTATGGCTGAGTAATATTCGTGTGTGTGTGTGTGTGTGTGTGTGTGTGTGTGTGTGTAGATCACGTCTTCTTTATCCATTCATCAGTAGATGGACACTTGGGCTGTTTCCATAGTTTGGCTACTATAAATAATGCTGCTACAAACATCAGTATCCCTTTGAATCTGTGTTTTTATATTTTGGGGGTAAATACCTAAGTACTGCAATTGCTGGATCATAGGATAGTTCTATTTTTAACTTTTTGAGGAAAATTCATACTGTTCTCCAGAGTTGCTGCACCATGGTACACTCCCACCAATAGTATACAAGTGTTCTTTCTCCACATCCTCACCAACATCTATTGTTTCTTGTGTGTTGATTTTAGCCATTCTGATAGGTGTGAGGCGACACCTCACTGTAGTTTTGATTTGCATTTCCCTGATAACGAGTGATGTTGGGCATCTTTTCATGTGTCTGTTGGCCATCTATATGCCTTCTTTGGAAAAATGTCTATTCTTGCCTTCTGCCCATTTTTTTAATTGGATTAATCATTTTTGGGTGATGAGTTGTATAAGTTATTTACAGATTTTGGCTACTAACCCTTTATCAGATATATCATTAACAAATATCTTCTCCCATTCTGTAGGTTGCCTTTTAGCTTTATTGGTTGTTTCCTTTGTTGTGCAGAAACTTTATATTTTGATGAAGTCCCAGTAGTTTATTTTTGCTTTTGTTTCCCTTGCCTCAGGAGACATATCTAGAAAGAAGTTGATATGGCTAATGTCAAAGAAGTTACAGTCTGTGTTATCTCCTAGGATTTTTATGGTTTCAGCTCTCACATAGATCAATAGAACAGAATAGAAAACACAGAAATGAACTCACAACCATATGGTAACGAAGCAGGAAAGAATATCTACTGGGAAAAAGAATGTCTCTTCAACAAATGTTGAGAAAACTAGACAGCAACCTGCAAAAGAATGAAACTGGATCACTTTCTTGCACCATACACAAAAATGAATTCAAAATGAATTAAATGCCTAAATATGCCATAGTTCTTTATTATAATTACTGTGTTATTCATATTACATGCAAGTTTTGGGTGTCAATGGATGGGAATCTATAGAAACCATCTTTGACCAATAGAGTAAAATTGAAAGAGATTTTATAAATTTAAACAAGTCTTGCTTTTAAAAAAAAATACATGTATTTCTTGTCAGAATTTTAATCTCCAGAGAATGTATAATGCATATATGGTCCAAATTATATGATGGTTTACATCAGGCAAATGTCATGTGTGTACTTGAGGTTACCAACAAGGGAAAATGAATTTTTCTGAGGTTGTGAAAACCAACATGTGAGACATCCTGAAGGGAAGCCTCAGGTGACAGCCTTCCTTGTGACAATAGCAGGTCATGTTTTTCTTCTGGTATTCAGGAGAGGTAAACTTACTCATGAAACCCCTTATGGTGCAGTCACTTGACCTTGCCTAAGAAGGAAAGGGTTCTTTCAGCAAAACAGGTACATTAAACTCACTCAGAAGAGCCAGATAAGGGCCAAAGTGCAGTGTGAACACTAACTCTTTTCTGCTGGACTTCTTTGAAAAAACCTGACTAAAAACAATTTTGGAAAGCACTATAATACTTATTCAGTTGCTTGGACCAGGGTTGTCATACTTGGGTCCCCAATACCTTTCAAATTTCATAACAATTAGAATATCGTTTAACAAACACTTAATGCTATTCTCAACATCCCTATTTTAATTGCTGAAGAAAAATGTCCTAGGGATAATATACTGTAAAGTTTTACCTAATTTGAATATAATATTCAATTCAAAATTAGAATACCTAACATTCCTAGTTTCTTTATATGAGAAAATCTGAAACTTTGTAGCACAAAGTACATCTTTCGGAATACAACCCTGATCAAAACCAGGATCAAAATTATAAATAGTATACTTGGAAATTTAATTAATATTAGATGAGTGCCTTACATGTATCATCTCATTAATCTATATAAATAAAAGGATTCATATGGAAAACCTTGTATAATGTATTAAAAATTACATCCTGCCTAAATTCAGGATTTTTGCAAATGTAACTGTAATATTATAGAGAGACATAGGCAAAGGGTATATGTTACTTTACTGCAGGCAAACAGTAAAATGTTATGTGTGACTCCTCAGAGCAGAGACATAACAGGATCCCAACAACATGGAAAAGGTTCTGAGGCCCTCAAGGCCCAGCTAAAATGGTGAGAGGTTGTTGCTATCTGTTATCTGTAAGGACAATATGGGATCTTGTCAAATTTTCTGATCGTATTTTGCAAGAGTATTTTTTATATACCTGTCCTTTACAACTAATCTAGAGAAACTGACTAGTCTTTGTTTTGCTTTGAGGGGAGCCAAGCATCTCTAGGCATGTGGTGTTTCAATCACATTATCTACCCTACAGGCCCAGGCCCAGGCTCATCTAAGACTAGTTGTGATTAAACAATAATTGAAATGCTGGACACAATAGTGGCATCAAACAGTCATCAGAAAAAAGGAAAAGATGAGGAAGTGCAAGGAAGTGACCTTCAGTGCCATGTTTCTACAACTGGAGCCAAGCCTTTACTTGCTCAAGTAAAAGAGAAAGCCATCATCTTCTCTTTGGATCATTTTTGAAAGTCTATATTGCAAACAGGATGAAGACTCATGAACTCTCCTTTATTTTCACCAAGCTCCACATTAGAAAATATTTGAAAGGTATTTCATGTAATATTCAATAGAATTTGATTAGAACGAAAGAGTAGGCCATCTATGAAATGCTAAGGTGTCGTATTTTTAGATGTTATAAAACTGGTTCTCCAATTGATTTCTCTTAAACAACATCATTTTATAAAGTATTCCAGATTTAAGTGTTATAATAAGAAGAAAAGGGGCCATAGGAATTAGAAATATAAAGTGAACAGGGTTTATTGAGGGAGGACATGGAGGCCTTTTTGTTTTTAAAATCCTTTTGACGGTATTTTGATAGAGATTACATTAAATATGTCAATTTCTTTGGGTGGAATAGACATTTTAACATTTGTTCTTCTCATCCATGAGCATGGAATGTTTTCTCTTTTTTGTGTCTTCCTGAGTTATTTTCATAAGTGTTCTATAGTGTTCAGAGTACAGATCCTTTACTTCTTTGGTGAAGTTTACTCCTAGGCATCTTATGGGGTTTGGTGCAGTTGTAAATGGGATCAAATCCTTGATTTCTCTTTCTTCTGCATCACTGTTAGTCTACAGAATGCAACTGATATCTGTGCATTGATTTTATACCCTGTGATTTGCTAAATTCCTTTACCAGTTATAGCAATTTTTTGCTGGAGTCTTTTGGGTTTTCTACATAGATTATCATGTTGTCTGTGAAGGGTGAAAGTTTGCCTTTTTCTTTACTGATTTGGATGCCTTTTATTTCTTTTTGTTGTCTGACACCACCAACATTTTTCAAAGAGCTGGAACAAACAATCCTAAAATTTGTATAGAATCAGAGAAGACCCCTAATAGCCTAAGGAATGCTGAAAAAGAAAACCAAAGCTGGAGGCATCACAATTCTGGACTTCATGCTGTATTAGAAAGCTGTAATCATTGAGGCAGTATGATATTGGCATAAAAACAGACACATAGATCAATGGAACAGAGTAGAGAACCCAGAAAAGGACCCTCAACTCTACGGTCAACTCATCTTCAACAAAGCAGGAAAGAATATCCAGTGGAAAAAAAGTCTCTTCAACAAATAGGACTGGGAAAATTGGACAGCCACATGCAGAAGAATGAAACTGAACCATTCTCTTAGACCACACACAAAAATAAACACAAATTGGATGAAAGACCTGAATGTGAGACAGGAAACCATCAAAATCCTAGAGAAGAACACAGACAGCAACCTCTGTGACCTTAACCACAGCAACTTCTTGCTAGACATGTCTCCAAAGGCAAGGAAAAGAAAAGCAAAAATGAAGTTTTGGGACTTCATCAAGATAAAAAGATTTGCACAGCAGGAAACAGTCAACAAAACTGAAAGACAACCTACAGAATGGGAGCAGATACTTGTAAGTGGGCTAGTATCCAAAATATATAAAGAACTTATCAAATTCAACACCTAAAGAACAAAGAATCCAATCAAGAAATGGGCAGAAGACATGAACAGATTTTTCTCCAAAGAAGACATCCAAATGGCCAACAGACACATGAAAAAATGCTCAATCTCACTTGGCATCAGAGAAATCAAATCAAAACTGCAATGAAATACCACCTCATGCCAGTCAGAATGGCTAAAATTAACAACTCAGGAAACAACAGATGTTAGTGAGGATGTAGAGAAAGGGGAACCCTCTTGCATTGTTGGTGGGAATGCAAGTTGGTGCAGCCACTCTGGAAAACAGTATGGAGGTTCCTCCAAAAGTTAAAAATAGAGCTACCCTACAACCCAGCAATTGCTCCACTAGGTCCATTCTTAGTAGAATATAAAAAAAATACAAAAATACTGATTTGAAGAGGCACATCCATCCTGACATTTATAGCAACATTATCAACAATGGCCAAATTATGGAAAGAGCTCAAATATACACCGACTGATGAATGGATAAAGAAGAGTAATACACACACACGCGCGCACACACACACACACACACACACACAATGGAATATTACTTAGCTATCAAGAAGAATGAAATCATGCCATTGTGGATGGAGCTAGAGTGTATTACACTAAATGAAACAAGTCACCAGAGAAATAAAATACCATATGATTTCACTTACATGTGGAATTTAAGAAATAGAACAGGTGAACATAAGGGAAGGGGGTAAAATAAAGAGAGGGAGGCAAACCATAAGAGACTCAACTATAGAGAACAAACTGAGGGTTGATGCAGGAAAGGTGAGTAGGGGATGGGCTAAGTGGGTGATGGGTATTAAGGAGGGCACTTGTGACGAGCACTTGGAGGTTCCTTAAGAAGTTAAAAATAAAATTACCCTATGACCCAGCAATTCCACTAGTAGGTATTTATCCAAAGGATACAAATATAGTGATTAGAAGGGGCACATGCACCCCTATGTTTATAGCAGCAATGCCCACAATAGCCAAACTATGGAAAGAGCCCAGATGTCCATCGACAGATGAATGGATAAAAATGGTATAGATAGATAATGATGATAGTTAGTAGATAGATGATGATAGATAGATAGATGATAGATAGATAGATAGATGATAAATAGATGATAGATAGATAGATGATAGATAATAGATATAGATATATAGATCTAGATGTGTAGGAATCTTACTCAGCCACCAAAAATAATGAAATCTTGCCATTTTCAATGACATGGATGGAACTAGAGGGTATTATGCTAAGCAAAATAAGTCAGCCTGAGAAAGACAAATACCTTTTCTTAAATTTCATTCATACGTGGAATTTAAGAAACAAAACAGGGGAACCTGGATCAGTCAGTTAAGCGTCTGCCTTTGGCTCAGGTCATGATCCCAGGGTCCTAGGATCCAGCCCCACATTGGACTCCCTGCTCAGCAAGGAGCCTGCTTCTCCCTCTCCCTCTGCCTGCCACCCCCTCCCCCCCACTTGTGCTCTCTCTCTGTGTCAAATAAATAAATAAAATTGTAAAAAAAAAAGAAAAGGGAAGAAATAGGGGAAGGGAAGGAAAAATAAAATAAGATGAAAATAGAGAGGGAGGCAAACCATGAGACATTGAACTCTAGGAAACAAACTGAGTTATTGCTGGAGGAGAGGTGAGTTGGAGGAAGGGATAAATGGGTGACGGGCATTAAGGAGGGCACTTGATTTAATGAGCTCTGGATGTTATATGCAACCGATAAATCACTAAATTCTACCCCTGAAACTAATAATACATTATATGTTAACTAAATTGTATTTAAATAAAGAATAAATAAATAAATAAATATAAAATAAAAAAATAAAAACCTTTTGAGTATCCATTATATACTAAATACAAAAAAAAATGCAATGTCTGCCCCCTAAAAGCTTACATATTAAGTCAGTCATTTCTCCCCACCTTCTTGGAAAGTTTATTTAGCCTAGTGATGAAGAATCTGTAAGTATGCTAAACAAAATCACTGCTGTTCATGTTATTCAATTATTCTTAGATAAGCAGGTGGATGTATTCTTTAAAGGTCCTGGCTGAGTACAAGTGAATGTGCAGATACTTTTACCCTAAATGCCAGTAATCTTGATGGGTTCATGCTGTCAATTCAAGTTAATTGTTTTATTAAGAAGTGATATTTAGGCATAGAGTTCTATGAGCCTCTTCATCAAATTGAACTATATTTCCTCATAAATTTTACAAAGCACTTGAAAATAAATCCACATTTTAGGAGAAGATAATATCTCTGATATGTGCAGCAAGTTAGGAAAATGGAACTATCATAGTGGAACATTATGATAAGAGACTGTGGAAGGAAAGTTTAAGAAACATCATTACTTATATGGAACTTTTATTTGTTTTCTCTTTGATGTACAGAAATTTTAAGGTATTATTTTAAATTATATTTTGGTCTTCATTATACTTCTGAGATGTGTTCTGAATGTCTGAAAAAAGAAATGAGTAAGGAAAGAGAAAACTGTCATTGAAAGCTTTTCATATAAGAATGTTTAGATGTATTTAAATAGAGATTCAAGAAAATCCATAGCTATGTTACAAAAATAAACTTTGGATTTTGGCTTTATTAGATTCAACCAAAACATGACACAGAAAAGTACACAAAACACAAATGTCTAGCTCAATGAATTATCTCAAGGGAACAACTTATACCTGTGAGGCCAGGTGGAACATTGCCCACTACCCAGAATCTCAACTCATGTTCTCTCCCAATGTACAATCCCTCACTTCCCAAAGGACTTTCTCTCCTGAATTCTAGCAGCTTAGCTTGATTGTGTTTATTTTGAAAGTTACATTAAAGAGAATTATCCATGTATATACTTTTGTGCCTGCCTTCTTTATTCCCTAATTTGTTTCTGAGTACCTCCCACTTCGGTGCGTATAAAGATATTGTTTGCATTTTCATAGGGGCAGTCTCCAAAGCAAGTAAGAACCACAGGTATGTAAAGTAAGTACATGCACGTGGGAATTCTACTCCAAGTTGGCATTTGGGTTGTGTCCTGCACTTGGGCTTTTACAAACAATGCAGTAATAATTATTGTGCATATTTTTGATGTACATATTTATGTATTTTTGTTAAGTATATTCATTGAATGATAACTGTTGGTTTTCCTTAAAGTGAATCTCCCATAAGCAAAATATATTTTATTCTTTTTACTTTTGCCCTTTCTTATAGGTTCATACTAGTAAATCATTAAGGTTTTAATTTGCGTTTCTCCAATGTGTAACAACATTGAACACCTTTCTTGTACATTAAATAATCATTTTAATGTGCCAGTTTTGAAGTTCCTAATCAAGCCTTATACCTTTTTTAAGAATCCTTTTTTCCTTATTAATTTATAGAAGTTCTGGCTTTTGTTTTGTTTTGCTTTGTTTCAAGTTTTTATTTAGTTAACACATAGTGTAATATTGGTTTCAGGAGTAGAATTTAGTGATTCATCACTTACATATAACACCCAGTGTTCATTACAAGTGCCCTCCTTAATGCCTATCACCCATTTAGCCCATCCCCTACCCACCTTCCCTGCATCAACCCTTAGTTTATTCTCTATAGTTGAGTCTCTTATGGTTTGCCTCCCTCTCATTATTTTACCCCCTTCCCTTATATTCACCTGTTCTATTTCTTAAATTCCACATGTAAATGAAATCATATGGTATTTTCTTTCTCTGGTGATTTGTTTCACTGAGCATAGTACACTCTAGTTCCATCCACAATGGCATGATTTCATTCTTTTTGATAACTGAGTAATATTCATATATATATATATATATATATATATATATATATATATATATATATATAACTTTTCTTTATCCATTCATCAGTCTATGGACATTTGGACTGTTTCCATAATTTGGCCATTGTTGATAATGTTGCTATAAGCATCAGGGTGCACTTGCCCCTTACAATCAGTGTTTTTGTATTCATTTTGTATTCTACCAGGTAAGTACCTAGTAGTGCAATTGCTGGGTTGTAGGGTAGCTCTATTTTTAACTTTTGGAGGAACTTCCATACTGTTTTCCAGAGTGGCTGCACCAGCTTGCATTCCCAAGTGTAGTGTAAGAAAAAAAAATTATAGAATTTTGCTGATATATGCAGGTTTGTTGTCGAACCCGAATATAATTATCAATCTTCAGTATCATACATAACATTGTATACTAGAATGCATTTATAAACTAGCTTATGTAACGTTTGAAATTATAAAAAAAGTAATTATAAGCTAGGCATTTCAAGTATACACGAAGAAGATATAAAATCTAAGAAACAGTTAAGATGGAGGAGATATTAGGAAATTGGAGTAAAAAAAAGTATGTCTAAGTAAAAAGCTGATTTTGGATCTCAGCAATTGGATGCATAACTGTTTACAACCAAAGTCATGGAAAGGTATGTTAGAAATATTTTCATATTATATATAGAGATGCTCTGTATGAGCCCAGAATTTTCCCTGTCTTCTGAGAAGTGCATTTCAGTTTGGCAAAATAAATGTTCCGCACTGACAGAAGGCTGGAGCGTGGAGAAAGGACACCATCAAAGTATCACTACATGTATCAATTTGCATAATTATAGACAATGAAAGAGAAATGGAGGAGAAGTAGCATTATAAACTGTGTATTATGTTAGAAAGTATTGAGAGGACCCAAAGACTCCATAATATGTACAACCATCTTCCTTACTACTGCCAAAGTGCCTCAGAAAGGCATATAAATGAAAGTCACTTACATCACTCTGATTTCCCTGTACATATTTAGAATATATTGTTTGTATTGGAAACAGAATATTGATAAATGTATACAAGGGCTAAAGTAATTTAAAATACCTTGAGGAATTTAAGAGAAATAACGTAGTATCAGTAATTACATATTTCAAGAAACAAAAGCTACATAATAGTAAAATTCAAAACAGAAATCTTAACAGGCAATAGAAAATCAAAACTACTTTAACATTTAAATATTGTGAGCATTTTTACTATAAACTTTCTAATATTCTAATTTGTTTCAGAAGAATAACTTAAATTTTCCATTCATAATCAATAAAGTGTTTTTCTTTAAGAATGAATATATTTTCAAGAATAAACAATCATTTAGTAGCAGTCAGTTTAGTGGTGATACTAATAACAGTACTAGTAATAGTTGGAGTAGCAGCGACCATCACTGAAGAGCTCTGGCCAGTTACTGTGCTGTTAAATAGACACAAGTAAGTTAGAGTGGAGTCTTAATTTAATGCACAAGTTACTGAACTCCAGAGCAAGCATACTCATCTCTGTGTGAACTCTTATTATTGTCTCTAATTCTACAATTGAAAGCATATTTAATTCTGGACTTTCCAATGGAAAAAAAATACCGAAACAAAACAGACAAGTAGAAACTTGGCGTACCTCTAGTGTACCTTCTCTTACCCAGGCAAATATGTAAATTACTAGTGCTTGGATAACATATTGCACTTGACGCAATAATTTGGGGTAGGGAATCAAGATCAATAAGTTTCTTCTTTTTTATTATGATATATTAGTCACCATACAGTACAGTACATCATTAGTTTTTGATGTAGTGTTCCATGATTCATTGTTTGCGTGTAACACTCAGTGTTCCATGCAATAGCAAGATTGATAAATTTCTTAAACATTATTAGAACTGATAATCTTTGTTAAAAATTTATTCTTTTATTCAAGTCTACCCATCAGTCGTGTATAAAATACATATGTAGGGAAGAATAATCTTAAAATTATGTATACAGAAGAAATAATTTTAAGATACAAAATGTAATATATAAGAGTTTATGGTCAAATGCTCTTGTTATTAGAATTAAAGCATAGACTAAATGCAATAATGCAAGTATTGTTAACTGAATAAGAAGAAAAGAGATGTATTTTAGACTGTCTTGTATAAAGCAGAAAAAATTGGATATTTCTGTCTTCTAAGAATTGTGCAGATTAGAAGTAAAAATAAAGTATAAATTTTTTGCTGTGAGGAGGATGTTCTTCAAGATTGGACTGGAGAAAATGTATTTTGGAACTTCTGGAAATAATTTAAAAAGATCAGCTTAGGGATTTGAAAATTACAAAAAGAATAAGTAAGGAAGAACTCATAAAAATCATTTATTGGAATCATGAAAGTGGTTAAATGAGATATTTTCTGTGGCAGGTTACAATCCCACCCTAGGAAAAGAAGAACTCTGTCTTCTTTAACCCCATTAGCTCCTTGAGTTCTTTTAACACACTTTCGCTATTCAAGTACATTGAGCAAACAGCATCATAAACAAAATAAGAATAGGAGTAGGAGGAAAAGGAAAAGGGAAGGAGGGCTCTTATCTTTCATTGGTTGACCTATGTCTGATTGTTTCACCTCTATCAAGACAGTTACATTAGAAGATTATAGATAAGTGCCATTGACTCATTTACCCCTAAGAGACAAGCAAAGGAGCTGGGCTATACTTACAGTTAGCTCAACTACTTTTACTAAAGAAAACAGATTTATTAAATAAAATCATTACCTGGGTCATATATTTTTATATACACTAAATAATCTCTCATTCATAGACTACTTTAAACAACAAATTCAAATATCTAATAAAATCTTATGTATGTTTTTTTTCCCAAAAAGAAAAAAAATGTGGCAATTATAATAATTTATGTTTTCATACACAGACTGACCAGCAGCACAAGGCTGGCAACAAAGTGAGATAATCCTAAAGAGAACTTTAGGAAATCTGTATAGTATGTGAACCTCTCCCTCTCCGACCACTGATGCTCCTCAGAGCTGGACTTCGTGGAGGTAACATTAGAAACACTGCCACATTCGGACTATATTTTAGGACAGCCTCATGGAAACTGATGGACTGAAATAATTTGACCATACTGAAATCATCCTGGCCTGGGATATGTGGACTGGCCATCTTGGGCTTTCTCATCACACCAGAATTTCTGCACATAGGATGCTGCTGTGATGTTGCTGTCACTTTGCAAGTTTGGGTTGGAAAAGTCAGTCTTGTACAGTATTTTGAGTAGCTTCTAAAGTGTGAATGGTGGTTTCTGACTCTTGAAAACAGGCTGCAGAATATGTATTGCCATATAATTAAAAGTTACTTTTATTAAATAAGCAAGGGTCAAAAGGGTAAATGGGAAGTCTGCCTAACTTTAGACACATTGGAGGGGTTCTCAATAGACACTCACACTTGTGGCCAGCTGCATTTGGCTATACTCCCAAAGCCCCCAGAAGTTCTCTTGGACCTCAGGATGCTTTTAGGAGGACTCACGAGGAGGGTCTGAGAATTTCTGTTTAATTCATTTCCACCTTCTTTCCTTTGCTTTCTACCTCCTTTATCAGTGCCTTATCACACAAACCACTTCAAACACATGACACAACAACAACGACCAAAAAAGGAGACATGATAAAACAAATTTACACTCAAGTTCCAATGATAATTTATTTATATGAAGGCATAATATTAAAGAGTAAGTAATGAAATGCCACACACATCCAGCACATTTTCTTCTTTGTAAGAAAATAACTGTGGCAGCTTGTAACCTTCAAGGCTTGTTTAAATCATCTTATAAATGCAACTGACCTCAATTCTTTCCAGTTTAAAAAAGATACGTGATGTATTATACATTTCTATAGTGACTTCATTGTGTTAAAAAAATGTGTGATCTTCCATTGTATAATAATAACCATATTACATTTTGTGGGTATCAGTTTATTATTTATTTAATACTCTCCACAAAATTATTAGTGTTTTTCTTATTATTACATTTTAAATATAAGGAAATTAAAAGACAAAAAAGTTAAGTGTCTTCTTGAAGCTCATCAGTCTTGAGTTTGTACATTACAGAGTAAATATTTAAATCTAGTTGTGTCTGATTCTGGAGCCTTGTTTTAATGACCATCTATTAATTACAACAATAGATGAGAACTTAAGGATAATATGGAAGTGTAAAGAGGAAAATAATTAAAATTTTGGTCTTCATGATAAAAGTAACCTCTTTAATTTTAACAAACGGTTCATATATAGAAGCAGAGGATTAATTTTACCAGCTTATCTTTGGACACTTAAATCCTGTCAAGAACAATTAATTTCCTTATATTCTTGAGAGAGATAAACACAAATAGAACTGTTCACTATACACTTTTGGAAGTTTGAAATCCATAATTTTGTCTGTCCTGCATACATTTAAGATCCTATGACTTCAATGTAAGACAAGAAGTTTGTTCTGATACCCTTGGTCAAATTTGGAAATCAGTTGAATGTCTTGGCAGCTGAAGGCTTATTTTATCCTCAAGGCTATCAGCCACTCTGTAAAGCCAAATTTATTTGTTTTTATTTTTGCGCATTCACTCTAGAATGAATTCTATTCCTTTATACAATCTGTTTGAAAAGAAACATAGCTCTAGTTGAGGATGGGAGAAATCGCTTCAACAGGTTTATTTTCCATTAGATTTCCCATCTACTGCCTCTCTTTATTCTTACTCTCAACAAAGCCATTTATTAGAAAGGTATAAAAGCTGTCTTTCAAGAACTGAAGATAGAGCAATGCACATTTTTATCTGCACAGTGTGTGTCTATCGTGCATGATTAATTGGAGGTTTTACCTATGAACGAAATGATGTAGGAGATTTTGTAAATACTCATTTAATCGTATGAAGATCAAAAATGTATGTCTTAGTTCTCATTCCCTACGTGTCTGTTTGTATGTAAATCTCATACTCGGTCCTTGGCAGCTCTTCTCTTTAACCCCTTTGCACTACATTTTCTATCTACAAATTCAAAGTGTGTGTGATAGAGGCACTGACTTCAGGAGGCTAGAACTGCTGTTGTAAGCCCGAGGGGCAAGTCAACCTCCAAAAAAGAAAGAAAATATCTGAAGACCTAAAGCCCCAAAGGAGTTTGACTTATGTATGTATACTACTGAAATGTTATGTATGTCTCTGTCCTAGCTTGATTAATGAGAAATTGCCTTAGGTGTTAATTTTGTTTCAATTTGTGTATATTTTGAAAGGTATTAAATGAATTGTTACTGTCATATAGCATTAAACTAATAATTTTCAAGATGTTATATGGAAGAGATTTGCCCTTTTTTCAAACATCTCATCAAATAAAATTGCCAATAATCAAGAAGAAGTTAATTATTCTATTAGTTATGTAATCAGATTTTTATGTATCAAAATTATATATTAAACATAAAAAGTTTATATAATCTTTTCTCTATATTTCCCTTTTCAATAAATGAAAACTTTCTGTGATCTCACCAATTAAATAATTCTCTAAATATTTCTTATCACAATACTTTTTCTGTCAGAGTCTACAATTTTCCCAACCTAATCCATTCAAGTTGCTAAAATATTCTTTATATGAATTAAGCAGCGCTTTTCAATACTTACTATTCATAAGATACTGTGGTAAACACTGCAAGGGAGGCAAGTTTTAATATATGATGTCCAACCTTCAGGTAGTCTGGTAATCTAGTGAGGAAAATAAAGAAATGTACATGAGAAGAAATTAATGCTCAGACCATAAACTATAAGTGATTGTGTGGAAAGTTAAAATGCCTTCTTTGAATCACTTTTTTCCATCATGTACCTTCAGTTTTACTGCCAACCATTCCATAGGTCTCATTTGTGTGCATTTATTGTTGTCATTTCTATTTCCCTTCTTTTCATGTTTCATCTAACCAACATTTGCATACAGAATAATTGTCCAATAAGAGCAATTTTATTGTAGACTCCTGGAGCTGAAATTTGTCTTAACACTCACTTAGAAACTGTTTCTTGCTCATCCTTGTATTTACTCCGCACTTAAAACAGAAATTATCACATGGTAGAAACAGTTATTTTCATTTGCTGAATTGGGTGGCTAAGGTTCTTTTCCCCTCCATAACATTTTCTGTGATTCTCCCTCATTTTCAAAATGTTCTCAAAATTATGAGACTAAAGTTTGAGGTCCATTATTATATGTGTTCAATTATCCTTATCAACCTTATCTGATATGACTTCATAGAATCACTCTGCCATTTCAACCAAATCATTGTCTTCGTTATCCCTGGAATATACTATTTACCTTTTATAGTCTTTGACCTTCTCCACACACTGTTAAATCTAATGAAGTCTCGCCTGTCCTTCAGCAGAAAAAAAAAAAAAAGAATGTTTGTGGTATACACACACATACACACACATGCACTGGAATATTATTCAGCCACGAGAAAAAAAGGAAGTCATGTCATTAGCAATAACTAGGATGGACTTTGATGTTATTATGCTAAATGTGTTAGAGAAACACAAATACTGTATTGTCTCACTTACATGTGGAATCTGCAAAGCCAATCTGATTGAAACAGAGTAGAATGGTAATTACCAGAGCCTGGGGGGTAGGGAAATTGGGGAGATGTTGGCCAAAGATACAAACTTGCTCTTAGAAGGTGAATAAGCTCTGAGGATTGAATGCACAGCATTGTGATTATAGTTAACAATACTTTTTTTTTTGTATTTTTGAAAGGTACAGTAAATCTTAAAAGTTCTCACCACAATAAGAATAGTAATTATGTGACATGATAGTTGTCTTAGCTAACATTATGTTGATAATCATATTGAAATATTCCAAGTATTTCAAATCAACTTGTGTACACCTTAAACTTACACAATGTTACTTGTCAAGTATATCTCAATTTAAAAAGGATGCTTGTAAAGGATTGTTGAATGAATGAGAATCTTCAGATAATTTCTGTGAAGCTGAAAGAATTCTGAGTAGCATCTATTAATTTAGTAGAGACATGTCAACACTTATTCATCAATTGATTTGTTTTAATTATTATTAATCAAAGCCTTACTATTCGCAAAATTCTCAAGATTCAGAAATTAATAAAATAGATATGACCTCTGTTTTCACAGACTTACAGTCTAATGGGAAAGACATTGAATGAATAAGCACATGGAATGTCTATAACAATCTTCACTTTCCTACATAGCTCTTATAATTGTATTCCTTTAAAAAAAAGTTTATTGTTTTAATTTGATGTTCTCTAATTCCAGCAAAATGAACATTTTAAAATTAATAATTAATTGATGATTTTATTTTTGTAAGCAAATAAGGATTTATCTTTGTAATTTATTACTCTTTTTCCCAGCTTCAATGATATATATATGACATATAATATTGGGAAAGTTTAAGGTGTAAAACCTGTTCATTTTATACATATTTAGTGTTCGCCAACACCATCATCGTGTCACATAATGACCATTTCTTTTTTGTTGTAAGAACATTTAAGACTTACTCTTTGAGCAACTTTCAAGTATATAATAGGGTACCATTAACTAAAATCACTATTCTGTACATTAAAACCCCAGAATTTATTCATCTTGTAACAGGAAGTTTGTTCCCCTTAAATAACTCCCAATTTCCCCCAAGTCCCAGCCCCTGAAAACCTCCATTATAGTTTCTTTATCTACGACTTGATTTTTAGAATCCACATATAATTTAGCTCGTACAGTATTTGTCTTTCTCTCTGACTTATTTCACTTAGTTTAGTGTAATAAAAATACAACCTTGTTGTTGCAAATGGCAAAATTTCCTTCCTTCTCCTGGATGAATAATATTTCTCTCTTGCTCTCACTCTCTCACTCTCTCTGGCTCTCTCTCCCTCTTGCTCTCTCTGGCTCTCTCTCCCTCTTGCTCTCTCTGGCTCTCTCTCTACCATTTTTACATATATATATAAACCATTCATCTATTGTTGGAGTTAGATCATTTCCATATGTTCGGTATTATGGATAATAGCCATGCAATGAACATGGACATGTAGATGTCTTTTTGATACCCTGTTTTCATTACCTTTGGATATCTATACAGAAGTGGGATCGCTGGATCATATAGTAATTTTATTTTTGATTTTGGGGAAACCTTCATACAGTTTTGTAGCTGTAACAACTTTCATTTCCACCAACAGTGCACAAGTGTTTCCTTTTCTCCACATCTTCACCAATACTTGCTATCTTTCATCTTTTTGAAGATAGCTATTCTGATAGGTGTAAGGTAATAGATACCTCAGTGGTTTTGATTTGCATTTCCCTGATGATTAGTGATGTTGTACACCTTTTCTTATACCTGTTGGCCATTTGTATGTGTTCTTTAGAAAAATGTCTATTCAATTTCTTTGTCCATTTTTAATGAGTGTTTTTTTTTTTTTGCTATAGAGTTGTATAAGATCTTATATATTTCCCTACTAACTCCTTATAAGATATATGATTTGTAAATATTTTCTCCTGTTCCATAGGTTGCCTTTTCAGTTTGTTGATGGTTTCTTTTGCTGTGCAACTTTTTAGTTTAACGTAGTCCCACTTCTTTATTTTTGCTTTTTCTGCCTCTGCTTTTGGTGTTAAATCAAAAAAAAAAAAAAGAAAGAGAGAAAAGAAAAAGAAAAAAAATCATTTTCAAGACCAATGTCAAGGGAACTTTCTCCCTAGGTTTTATTCCAGAAGCTTTGAGTTGATTTTTATGTAAAATATAAGATAAATATCCCCTTTCACTTATTTGCGCATGGCTATCCAGTTTTCCCAGCACAATTTATTAGAGAAACTATCATTTTCCCATTGTATATTCTTGACTCCCTTGCCATAAATTAATTAATCACATTTTTGTGGGCTTATGTCTGTGCTGTCTTTTCTCTTCCATTAATTTCTTTCTTTCTTTTTTTTTTTAAAGATTTATTTATTTATTTATTTATTTGACAGAGAGAGAGAGAGCCAGCGAGAAAGGGAACACAGGCAGGGGGAGTGGGAGAAGAAGAAGCAGGCTTCCAGCGGAGGAGCCTGATGTGGGGCTAGATTCCAGAACACCGGGATCACGCTCTGAGCAGAAGGCAGACGCCCTTGTTCCATTAATTTCTGTGCTTGTTTTTATGCAATACCATACTATTTTGATGACTATAGCTTTGTAATACATCTTAAAATCAGAGTGTGATGCTTCCAACTTTGTTTTTTCTTACCATTGTTTGGCTGTTTGGGTTTTCTATGGTTCCAAACAAATTTTAGAATTTTTAAAAAATTTCTGTCAAATACGCCATTGTAATTTTCATGGAGATTGCACAGAGTCTGTGTATCACTTTAGGTAATATGGACATTTTAACAATATTAATTCTTCTAATCCATGAGAGTGGACTGTATTTCCATTTATTTGTGTCTTCAACTTCTTTCATCAATATCTGTAGTTCCCAGTGTACATTTTTTTTACTTCTTTGGTTAAATGTATTCCTAAGTATTTAGGAATGCATACTTGGCCTCAAAAATTGTTGGGAAGTATTCTCAACTCTTATTTTTTTGGGAGAGTTTGAGAAGGATTGGGATTATGTCTTCTTTAAATGATTGCTAGAATTTGCCAGTTGAAGCCATCTGGTCCTGAATTTGTTTGTTGGGAGGTTTTTAATTATTGACTCAATTTTCTTACTACTAATCAGTCTGTTCAGATTTTCTATTTCATTTTATTTCTCTAGGAATTTATCCATCTCTTCTAGGCTGTACATTTTGTTAATACATAGTTGTTGATAAAAGTCTCTTATTATCTTTCCATTTGTGTGATATCAGCTTCTTTAGCTCCTCTTTCATGTATGATTTCATTCACTCGAGTCTCCTTTTTTGTCTTCCTAAGTCTAGCTAAAGGTTTGTCTATTTTGTTTATTTAAAAAAAAAACAGCTCTTAGTTTCACTGATTGTTTTTATTGTTTTTCTGATCTCTACTTCATTTGCTTCTGCTCTGATCTTTGTTATTTCCTTCATTCTACTAACTTTGGGCTTAGTTTTTCTTCTTTTCTAGCTTCTTGAGAAATAGGTTGTTACTAGAGATCTTTTTCCTCAATATCAGTGTTTATGATTGTAAACTTCCCTATTAGATCTCAGTTTGCTACATAAGTATTGGTATTTTGTATTTTCATATTTATTTGTCTTAATATACTTTTTTATTTTTTTTTATTTTTCTTTGACTCATTGACTGTCCAAGAGCATGTTTTATTTTGTTTTGTTTTTAAGAGCATGTTTTTAATATCCACATAATTGTGAATTTTCAGTTTTCTTCTTACAATTTATTCTAGTTTTATACCATTATGATTGGAAAAGATGCTTGATATGATTTCAATCTACCTATATTTCTTAGACTTTTTTTGTGGCCTAACATGATCTATCCTGGAGAATGTTCCATTTATGCTTAAGAAAAAAGTATATTCTTTTCTCTTGGATGGAATATTTTATAAATGTCTATTTGGTCCATCTGATCTAATGTATAGTTTAAGTCCAATGTTTCCTTACTGATTTTCTGATTAGATTATCTATCTGTTGTTGAAGTAAGGTATTGGAGTTCTCTACTATTATTGTATTACAGTCATTCTCTATCTTCAGATCTATTAATATTTACTGTATATATTTAGTTGATCCCATGTTGTTTGTATAAATATTTACTAATGTTATATCCTCTTGACGAATTGAGTCTTTTACCATTATATAATGAACTTCTTTGTCTCTCATTGCTGTCTTTGCCTAAAGTCTATTTTGTCTGAAATAAGTATAGCTACCCGTTTTCTTTCAGTTTCCACATGCATAGGGTATCTTTTTCCATTACATCATTCAGTCTGTTTGTCCTTAAAGTTGAGGTGAATCTCATTTAGGCAGCATATTGAGAGAATTTAGTCTATTTGCATTTAAGATCATTTTTTATAGGTCTGAATTACTATTGCCATTTTGTCTTTTTATTTGTAATCTCTTTGTTCTCTTGTACTTCTCTTGTCCTCTTCCCTTGTGATTTCATTTTTGTGCAGTGAATGCTTTGATTCATTTCTCTTTATTTTTTTTTCTATAGACTATATGTTTTGTTGTTACCATGAGGCTTATATAAAACATCTTTTATTTACAACAGTCTATTTTAAGATATAACAAGTTAGATTCAAACACATACAAAAGCTATACATTTTTACCTTCTCCTACACATATTTTATGAATTTAAAGTCACAATTTCCATCTTTCCACATTGGTATCCTTTAACAAATTATTGTAGTGCTAGTTGTTTTTAATACTTTTGTCTTTTAACATTCATACTAGAGTTATGAGTGATTTATCCACCACCATTACAACATTAGAGTATACTGAATTTAACTATATATTTACTTTTACCAGTGATTTTTATACTTTTATGTTTTCCTATTACTAATTTATGTTCTTTTGTTTCAGCTTAAAGAACTCCCTTTAACATTTCTGTTAAGGTAGGTCTCACAGTGATGAACTCCTTCAGCTTTTGTTTCTCTAGAAAATACTTTCTCTCTCCTGCTTGTGGGGAGCAAGGTGAGACAACCCTGCACAGAGGACAGCACACCTGGAGAGGGTCTTGCAAGGTAATTGTATAAGATTAGTCATCAAGAAAATGTTGGGGAAAGGGCTGGCAATGAGTGCTATCACCATTTCAGATATACATTCTTTGAAAATATTCTTGCATTTGTCACCCAGAAGGTATTCCTATGCCTGAAATATGATTTTGTCACCTCCCTAAGCCACATTAAGTTGGGGTGAGTTCATGATCTTTTCATTAAATGCTAAGAAATTTAAATTTTATAGTGCAAGTGATAAAAGGACTTTAATATTTTAAGGTAGGGGAATCACGTGAATTGGAACAATAATTCTGGTAATCATCCAAAAAGTTAGATGGGAAATGAAAGCATCAAGAATAGCACCTGTTAGGAAGATGGAGAGTGATTAGGGAAATGGAGGTGAGGAAATGAATCTCCTTGGAAATCCAGGAAGCTAAGTGGAGAGAACTTGGTGGCTAAAATAATGTGAGAAGTATTATGTTTTCTAATTTAAGCAATTAAAACTTTTAATCATGAGTGAAATTGTGATAGAGGAAAGGGTATAAGGTATAGGAAATAGTGGGTTTCATTCAGATTATATAAAATATAAAGTATTTATTCAACTTCTGGTTGAACTATGGTGTAATAATAGTAAGCATACAAATATATCTACAACCATAATAATAACCACCTCAGGCAAGATAAATGCCAGCATACTAAATTTTCCAATAAAAAAGGAGAATTAAGAATGTCTACATGACTAATTTTTAGCCACATTTCTATAAAGACTTCTAATCCCAAACTAATTGTTCTGCCTGCTAACTTGCCAGTGGGTTTGGGGATTGCACAGCCTTTCAAAGCAGCAAAATGACTCTCACATACTGATTAGAGAAAAGCATTCTGCTCCTCCATGTCTACATACATCTCTTGGTATTCTTTCAAGTCCATGCCTTTAATACTGTAGTTAGTTCACAATGAGTAACTATAACATCTTGGACTTCTCCCCTGAGTGGTTCTAGGCTTCACAGATACATCTCCAGTGGTCTGAATGATATCTTCTTTTGTATATTGCTTTGGTTAGGCTTTATTTTCTTATGCATTGCGGAAACATCAACTCCAGATGGCTTAGGCAATAAAGGACTACACATCAGAGTTAGGAACAGCTTCAGGGTTGGTTTGATTCAGCAGTTCAACAGTAACACAGAGACCTAATTTCTTTCTGTCTCTCACCCAGCTTTTCTTAAGACTGGTTTCCCCTTACGGTCACAAGATGAATGCTAGCAATTACCTTGGCTTTCTACTTTGTCTTTGGGGAGAAAAATTTGCATTTATTCTCTCTCACAGCAGTGGAAAAGTGCTAAGGCCTTTGCAACATGACTTTATCTTGTCCTATTTCAATGTCTCTTGGACAGGCTCCCAGTCTGCCAGCAGTCATGCTTCTTGGACAAATGAGAGCCTTGTATTCCTGAGAGGAAGATGTCTTCAGTAGACACTCACTTGCTGGTAAGGACTATTTTCAGGTAGTTTACATGGGAGGCATTAGGACTGCTCCTTAGTCTTTGGTAATATGTCTTGTGATAGTAAAGATTTAGTGTAAACTGTGTTCTCCTCTGACAGAATTTAACTAAATAACATGAGTAGATCTTGTAACACTTTTCTTCATCCAGAGAGATGTAAAGTTGTTCTTGGAACCTTTTTCAGACAGGCAAGGAAGTTTCATTCCCCCATAAACCCTCATTAAAAGTTTTCTCCACTGGGGTGCCTGGGTGGGATCTATCAGCTAAGCACCAGACTCTTGGTTTCGGCTCAGGTCATGATCTCATGGGTCATGAGATGGAGCCCCATGTGGGGCTCCGCATTCAGTGGGGAGTCTGCTTAGAGATTCTCTCCCTCTGCTCCTCCCCCTACTTGTACACACACGCACACTCTTTCCCTCTCCCTCTCTTTCTCTCTCTCTCAAATACATAAATAACACCTTTTAAAACAAAGTTTTCTCTAGGCTCAATGGTTAAAAATTGGTCATATCCAACACTGAAAGAGTAAAGGGGCATGAGAAATGGGAGTTTCTGACTAGCGTGGGTCTGGGCTACATCTTAGAGCCAGAAGTAAGAGCTTCTCAGAACAATATGAGCTGTTGTCAGGGAAGAAGGGACCTGACCAACAGTTTAGGGTGATTATGAAAGCAAGGGATTTGGGTGTTGAGAAAACAACACCCAGACAGTCAAATAATAGACCATTCTTACTTTATAAATCTAAAACCGAATGCTGCATTTTCTCCCACAATTAGTCTTTCTCTTCTAAGTTAATAGCAACACAATCTAGTGCGAAAGAAAGAAGAAAGAAAGAAAGAAAGAAAGAAAGAAAGAAAGAAAGAAAGAAAGAAAGAAAGAAAGAGGAAAGGGGAGGAGAGGAGGGAAGGAAAGGGAAGGGAAGGGAAGGGAAAGGAAAGGGAAAACAGAAAAGCCTTAGAGACACTCTTGTACCTTCGTATCCCTAATACTCCAGTGTGGTTTTAAGCGTATTCATGTGGCTCCAGCTCCAATCTAATGTTCTCTCTCCAAGCTCACTGCAGAGCATCTTTGACCAAGTCTGTCACAGGCCTCCCTAGCATGCCTCCATATCTGCTGCTCCATACTCCATTCTCCACAAGTGAACATAGATTCCTTGCCTGCCAGAGCTCAGGCACAACCAATAGAATCAAGATGGGGAAATATAAAATGTATAGAAGAACACTCTTGAGATATAAATTACAAATTTGCCGCTATTCCCTCACCACCACCTGCAATAAATAAAAATGGCCTTGTCTCCTGTCATTAGAAGTGACTTCTCACTCAAATGAAAATTTGTCAGTAAATATTCCACCTGATGCAAGCTATTTTTCAAGTGATCAAACAATATATCATTGTTTGATTTACTTGCAAACTTTATCAATGGTGAAAGAAGTTCTCTTTCTTCAAAACAGTTAAGCCATTACCTAACTGTAAAGCTGTTTAGAAATGCTTACTGGGTTGTAGTTTTAAACAAAAAAACAATTAACTGCAGACCTCAGCAATAATTACACAAAATAACAACTATTATCAAGGTAAATTACAAAAGGGCATCAATACTGACTAGTCAGTAAGATAAGCTTCAAACTGTTATAGTAAGTGAAACTGATTCTGGTTAGGAGGTATATGTGTATTTCATTGATTTTACATCTCTACAGATTTAACAATGATGTAATGATTGTTTGTGCATCTGAATTTTAATGACTATGTTGTTATCCATTACTATTTTTTATGTCAGTCAATTTGAATTCTAGCCCTGATTTGTAAATACCAAGTGTGTAATTTAGAGCAATTTGTTAAGCTTTTCTGAATTTCAATATCTTCATCTATAAATGCTTACTTTCCAGTGTCGTTGAGAGACACTCAATAAATATCCATTATGTTTAATGGATCTAAGCAAATACTGAGATCACTTTGAAATTAAAGTTTTCATATTATACCAAAATTAGCATTTTTAATAATTTATATCCATTTTTAAAATATTTTATTTATCTATTCATAAGAGACAGAAAGAGAGAGAAGCAGAAGCAGAGGGAGAAGCAAGCCCCCTGCAAATGCAGGACTCCATCCCAGGACCCTGGGAACATGACCTGAGCCAAAGGCAGAACGCTTATTCAACTGAGCCACCCAGGCGCCCAATTTATATCAATTTTTTTACACCTCAGTTTTCTCCCTTTTTTTCTGGTTTTACATCCCTAATCTATTGAGCACATTTTTGTTAGACAATTACAGATATAGATTATTCCCCTTACTAGCCATAAACAATTGAATGAAGAAAGGGAGGCAGAATGAGGTGGGGTCCCTTCACCTTGTAGTCTTTTAATATGCAGCTGAGAGGATTTCTTTTAGAGCTAGTTCCAGTGTGTTTCTTCCAGCAGCTTGCCTTCTTTTTTTTTTTTTTTTTTTTTGGTCACTTGTATTGCTGCTGTCATATTTATGTTATTATATAAACAGTGCCTTTCATTTGTTTCATTTTTTTGAAAAAAAAAATAAAGGAATGAGAAGAAACCTATTTATGGGTTTACTAATATGTTAGGCATTTCAAATTATTTTCTCATTTAATAATTGAAATACTCTAGATAATTTGACAAACTGCTTTTTTCTCCAAAGGAAATACTCTTTCCATAATTCTGAACTAGTTTTTTTTTATTTTGACTTGAATGGAAGGAAGCTTTATCATTTTTTTAAAAGATTTATTTATTTGTTTGTTTGAAAGAGAGAGAACGAGCTGGGGGGAGAGGCAGAAGGAGAGGGAGAGGCAGACTCCCTGCTGTGCAGGGAGCGTGATACAGGGCGCAATCCCAGGACCCTGAGATTATTACCTGAACCAAAGGCTGCGCCACCCAGGTACCCATGCTTAATCATCTTTATATGATTCAGAGAATTACAAAAATTGTAATTGGCACAGGAATTCATATTACACAAATATTCATTATTTAATTATTATTTATTGAGTGCTTATAATATGTCAAGTATCATTTGATATGATTTAAATGTATTATCTCATTTCAGGTCAAAATGAACCCTTTAAGGTGATACTGCTTTTCTCCTCATTTTGCAGATGACAATGATTTAAAAAGTAAATAAAAGAAACGAGTCACTGAGAAATAACACATCCTGTTCAAACTCATATGGACAGTAAATAATAGAACATACTCTGAATGACAGTGCCATGCTGCCAACAGTAAATGACTCTATTTTCTTATTTTCAGAATTTTTTAGTAACGAGAATTTTTCCTATTCTCTTTATGATGTTGCAGATAACTATTAAAATATGTAAAATGCACTGTCTTGTCAAAGACAACAAAGTAAAAACAAAAAATAAATAAAGAAGAAACAATACTACCATGCAATCGAGAAAATTTGATTATTTTCCTGCTTCAGCCAGTAAAACAATAATGGAAAATAATTGCTTTTGCTTCATTAAAATAAAGAAGCTGGCCAGATTATGTCTATAGTTCTCTCCAGCTCTAAAATTTAGGATTGTCTCTCTTTGACCCATGAAAATTATGTAGCTTCATAAAAGTCCAGTATTGCTAAAAAGATTATCCATGTAACCAGTCCTCCAATGGAAGATAGGGATTTCACTATCCCAGAAATTTCCCCTTTATTGTCAATCACCCATCCTCATCCTTCTCAATCACCAGTCTGGCCTCTGTCCCTGTAGAAATTTATATAAATGAAATTATGCTGTACATGCTCTTTTATGTCTGGTTTACTTACTCAACATAATGTCAGGGACAGTCTATATTGACGTATGCATTACCAATAGACAGATTTTAAAAAATTAGTCCATTTATAACAGTTAATTTTTCTTCTTACATCTTGTATTAGCTCAGGATGTTTTAACAAAACACCATAACCTGGGCGGCTTACATAGAAAGTTACTTTCTCAGAATTCTGCAGTCTGAGAGTCCAAAATCAGAGTGCTAGCATAGTCAGTTCTTGGTAGACTTTCTTTCTAGCATGCGGATTGTTGCCTTCTTATTGTTTACTCACAAAGCAGAGAGTGAGATCTCTAGTGTCTATTCTTATATGGACATCAATCATATTGGAAAAGGGCCCCACTCACATAAGTACCTCATTTCCTTAATTATCTCCTTATTGGTTCTATCTCCAAATGCAGTTACATTGAGGGCTGGGATTCAACAAAATTTGGGAGACACAATTCAATCCATAACACATATTGACCAACAGGTGGTTTTCAGTTAGGAGTAATTCTGATCAAAATGCTATGAACAATCTGCTCCAAATCTTTTTCAGAACACATGTTTTCATTGCTTTTAGATCCATTCAAGAAGCAGAATTCCTAAGTTGCTAGTTCCTAAGATAGTGTATGCTTATGATTACTGAAAAACTACCAAATTTCTTTCCAAGGTACTATTTACACTCCAATCAAAAATTTAATAAGGTCAGTAGTTCAAAGTCCTCAAAATGCTTTTCATTATCCAGACTTTTATTGTTAGCCATTCTAGTGAAAGTGATGTGATATTAAATTGGGGGTTTGCTTTTCATTTATTTGGTCTCTAAGGAAGGTGAGCATCTTTCCAAGAGTACTTTGGTTGCTCATATACCTTCTGTGACGTTTCTCTTCACATCTTTACACATTTTGATTGGGATTTTTTTTTTTTTTTACTATTTTAATTGATTTTTTTCTAAATATTTTTGAACATTTTTATTTTAGATACTGATTATTTGTCAGATATGTGTATATGAATATTTCCCCCAAAACCTTGGTTTACACACAGTTTATTTCTTTTTCAAGTTTTTATTCAAATTCCAGTTAGTTAACATATAGTGTAATATTGGTTTCAGGTATAGAATTTAGCGACTCATCACATACATATAACACTCAGCAAAAGTGCCCTCTCTAATACCTATCACCCATTTCACCCATCTCCCCATCCACCCTCAGTTAGTTCCCTATAGTTAAGAGTCTGTTTTGTGGTTTGCCTCTCTCTTTTTCTCCCCTTATCTTCAACTGTTTTGTTTCTTAAATTCCACATATGAGTGAAATCGGTCAGGTATTTGTCCTTCTCTAACTGACTTATTTCACTCAGCATAATACTCTCTGGCTCTATCCATGTCATTGCAAATGGCAAGATTTCATTTTTTTGATGGCTGAGTAATATTCCCTTGTGTATATATATCACATCTTCTTTATCCATTTATCAGTTGATGGACATTCAGGTTCTTTCCATAGTTTGGCTATTGTTGATAATGCTGCTATAAACATCAGGGTGTATTTATCCCTTTGAATTTGTATTTTTGTAACCTTTGGGTCGATATCTAGTAGAGTAATTTCTGGGTCATAGCGTAGTTCTATTTTTAACTGTTACAGGAAACAACAGATGTTGGTGAGGATATGGTGAAGGGGGAATCCTTGTGCACTGTTGGTGGGAATGCAAACTGGTGCAGCCACTCTGGAAAACAGTATGAAGATTCCTCGAAGTTTAAAATGATCTTGTTGAGGCTTGGTTTTAGAATTTCTTAAGACCTTCAATAGCTGTTATTTTAGTACAGTTTCTTATTCTTAAATGTGGTCATTCTACTGTCTTATTTGAATACTTCATGTATGTAGTAAGATCTTCCCACTCTGACTGGTCTGAAACTCCAATGTTTCCCAGTGTGCACAGCCTCTAGCATTTTCATTCCACTCTCAATCCAAGCAGCTGCACTTGTATGACCAAATGACTCAGCCAAAGGTCCTTGAGGAATGCTCATGGAGATTTCCATCTTTCCCTCCCCCGGCTCTGGTCCTTCTCTAATAAACTGCCCTACGAGATCCAGGTAATTCAGAACCCCTACTAATGATTTCTGTCTCCTTGGTACAGTTGGAATATCACATTCTTCTTGTGCTCCATGTTTATACATTGTTTCAACTCCAGGAACTTTTATCTGTGCAGAGATCCAAAGAATATATGGGTCTCACCTCATGAATTTCCCTTCTCTGAGAAATAGTCCTATGCTTATCATTTTTTAAGGTCTAAAAATAGATGTTTTGTGTATTTTGTCAATTCATTTATAATTGCAGGGAAATTCTAGTACAGTTATTCTATCATAGGAGGTAAAAGTAGCCATTTTTTCAAAATATAAGTGAATATTTACCCAAAGAAAATGATATTAATTGAAAAGATATATGAATTCTTATGTTTACTGCAGAATTATTTACAATAGCCAAGATATGGAAACTATATATATATATATATATATATATATATATATATATATATATGCAGTGGAATATTGTGCAGCCATAAAAAGAGATCATGCCTTATGAGACAACATAGATAGACCTAGAGGTTATTATGCTAAGTGAAATAAGTCACACTGAGAAAGACAAATACCATATGATTTCACTCAGATGTGAAATCTAAAAAAAATGAATAAATAAAAAGAATCAACCCTATAAATGCAGAGAACAAAATGATGGTTGCCAGAGGATAAGGCGTTAGAGGCCGGGGAAAATGTATGAAGGGGGAGAGGTATATACAGACTTCTCATTACAGAATGAATAAGCCATGGGAATAAAAGACATAGCCTATAGTCAATAACATTGTAATAGCAATGTAAGAAGACAGATGGTAACTACACTTGTGTAGAACATAGCATAATGTATAAACTTGTTGAGGGATGTCTCTGTGGCTGTCAGTTGACTTCATCTGCGTTCAGCTCAGGTCGTGATCCCAAAGTGGTGGGATGGAGCCCCAGATCAGCTCTCTGCTCAGCAGGGAATCTGCTTCTCCCTCTGCCCATCGCCCTGCTCATGCTCTCTCTCTTTCAAATAAATAAACTTGTTGAATCACTATGTTTTATACCTGAAACGAATGTAATGTTTTGTGTCAACTATATCCAAATAAACTAACTAAAAATATTTTTTAAAAAGATAATTCGCAAGAGAGCTTGATATCCTGCTCAGTCAATCAGAGTCACCAGTTTTTCTGCACAAAAGTGTATGTCCTTCCAAACTATCTTAGTTACTTTGAAGGGAAACTAAATATAGTCAATTGTTAATAAAGTCATCTAAAATAAACTTGAAAAAAATATACATATATATGTGTGTGTGAATACATATTTATGTTTAAATTTCTCCTTTCTTAGATACTCAAAATACTAATATTCAAATTATGGATATCTTTAATCTGATTTTTTTTAATCTAATAATACATCATGGGGAAATTGCCATAATAGTCCACAGAGATATTTTTACACTTTTTATAGCATGGTGTACTACATTATATGGCTATATCATAATTCATTAAACCAGTATTCTATTGATGGACATTTGAATTATTTTTGATGTTTATCATTTAAAAGTAGTGTTTAAGAATAGTCTTATGCATTGGGGCGCCTGGGTGGCACAGCGGTTAAGCGTCTGCCTTCGGCTCAGGGCATGGTCCCGGCGTTCTGGGATCGAGTCCCACATCAGGCTCTTCCGCTATGAGCCTGCTTCTTCCTCTCCCACTCCCCCTGCTTGTGTTCCCTCTCTCGCTGGCTGTTTCTCTCTCTGTCAAATAAATAAATAAAATCTTAAAAAAAAAAAAAGAATAGTCTTATGCATACATTTATTTATTCATATTTTTGGCAGTTTGTCTTTGGTATAATTTCTTAGAAGTGGGAATGCTGGGCCAAATGGGTAAATTTTACAAATATATACACACACACACACACACACACAATATCATGTGTATATAGTATAATATATATATAATTTTTAAATATGACAAATTCTCTTTCACTGGTGGTACCAGTCCCATTTTGCATTCCCACTAGTAATACGTAAGAGTTAAACACACTTTGTAGAAAGTCCATTTATATTTTAAAAGAGATACTGAATAAGCAAATCATAGAATAAGAAGGAAATGTTTGCTAAAATTCTTTTTTTTAGTTGTAGACAATGAAATCCATAAGTGGTCATCACCTTGTTGAAATAAAGTGTGTTCAATCCTTTATTTTTAAATGAAACAAATGAATAATCCAGAAGAAACCTTATTGAAATTTTCTTTTCTTTTTTTTTAAGATTTTATTTATTTATTTATTTATTTATTTATTTATCAGAGAAAGAGTTCAAGCAGCACTAATGGCAGGCAGAGGGAGAAGCAGACTTCCCGCTGAGCAGGGAGCCCGACTGGGGACTAGATCCCAGGACCCTGGGATCATGACCTGAGCTGAAGGCAGATGCTTGACCGATTGAGCCACCCAGACATCCCAAAATCTTTTCTAGGAGACCATACATTTCTAGTTTTACTAAACTTCTTAAATAAAGGCTTTTATAGCCTGGTTACATCTAGCTAACATTTAGAAGAATACCCAAATACACCCCTATGTGGAGCATAGACAGCAGATTCTTCAGGTGTGGGTGAGCCTTTTTAAAAAGTATTCCACCAAAATTTACTTGGCTCTTGCATTCTACCATAGCAGTCAGATTTTTACCAGCCCAAGAATTATTCAGCTTACATCTCTCTATTCATATTCCTCATAATTAGGAAGAAGCACCTGTTTCTAGCCTTCTCTGACAGCAACTGTCAGCTGCAGATGGGATATTGATGATCGAGGAAAATGACAGATTGCTTAATGCCAGTGACTGAACACCACATTGAGGAGTCTTATACAGATACAATATCTACATTTTACATCTGAACCTTATAATGGCTTATTTCTGTCAGATTTCAGCAGGAGGGCTTACAATTTCTTTTAGAATAAAACCATGAATATATGATTAGACATAACTATAGCTATATCTCAAGCTCTTTCTGTATCAAAATCAAATACTAATAATCAAACACCTTGTTTCAAGCAAGATGAGTCATTCACAAATTTGTCAGATTATTTACTCTATGGTTTCCTTTTATATTACAAAACTAGTCTAAATCAGACAATACATAATGAAGGTTTATATATTATTAACTCCAACCTAACTTCTAAATTAAAGAAGGGAATGGTTACTGGAGCTTTCCTTTAGAAAGTTACTTATTTTAGCCTTTAAGAAGGATAAGATACATAGAGGGAAGAGAATCTCAGGGACAGATATATGGTGGTTCTGATAATTACAAAAGCTTCAGTTGTGTATTTGATTTCAAATCATATATGAATTATTTAATTAACACTAAGTTTACATGCAGGAAATGTGAACGCAATTGAAACAAAGATCTAAAAGTGTTAATTCCTTACAAGTTATGTAATTGAATTCTTTTTCTTTTTCTGAAGAACTACCAATGTCTTATTGCACATGAAAATAAAGAAGAAATAAAATATGTAGCATTCAACTTAGAGATAAGATGGGAGAGGCAATATCTAATCATATCTGTTCTAGTTAAATCCCTGATGTATTCGTATCGTTATATAGATGGATATACATATAAAATATCTACAGGTGAAAAGCAATAGGGGCATTGTTATAGTTAAGAGTGTCTAAAAATAGTTGGAATATTATTAAGTCAAGGGAAAAAATGCACTAAAATTTATGTTAGGTTTATTTTATTTTTATTTTCTTTGTTTTGTTTTTATGTTTTTTGCTTTTACACTAAATCAGACCGTCCTTGGAGTAAAATAATTGTGATGAGAAATCCTACAATAAATAAGAATTACCTTCTCCATTTAAATATTGCATCAGAATAACCTTTAGAATGAATAGTAAAAAAAAAAAATCAGCAGCTTCTCTGATATGACTCTGGTTTTAAACTTTTTAACATTTCATATTTACAGAAAATGTGCAGAAATATCACCAAGAATTTCCGTACATTTTACCCAGATTCCTCAAATGTCAACATTTTATATGTGCTTTATCATATTATCTATCTGACCTATTTATCGTCTAAATTTTCTTTTTTCTAACCCTCTGAAAATAAGTTGCAGACCTGCGTTCCCTTTGGCTTAATTATTCTAGTATGTGTTTCCTAGAAACAGGAACTTTTTTACATAAAATAGTAGAATTATCAAAATGAGGAAACTACTGGTAGTCTGTCGGTGGGGAGAGCGGCATGCCCGTAAATCCGCCTCGGGGAGCAGTGTTTTCGTGGCTGTTTAGCGTGGGACGCCCTCTCTGGACCCAATGTATCGGTACTTTGGCAGCTGCCATGAATTCTGGAGCCATGAGGATCTACAGCAGAGGACATTTCCAGGTCAAAAATGAAAAAAAAAAAAAAAAAGCAGAAAAATCCAAATATAAGCCACTTTGGGGACAAGTATTTTACAGTGACTCACCTTCTGTCACCATATCTGGGAGGGCAAGTTGAAGAATTTCTCGGGAAAGATATTGGATATCTTATTCCAAATAAAAAGGAAGCTAAATTTGCACAAACCGTAGGAAGAATTGCTTCTGTACCAAGTCCAGAATGTGCATATACGGCACAAAGCGCTTCACCTCATCCTACCCATGATGGAAGTTCTATTGTCTCCAGATTCAGCGTGTTTGAGCAGAGGAAAATCATTGGTTGTAAAAGGTATCAAGGACTATGATTTTATTCTTTCAAATAGTATATTATCAAATGCTGTGTCATGGGGAGTAAAAATTCTTCATATTGATGGGAAAAAGAGTAGGCATGGGCACCCAGAGAGCAAGAACAAGTGGACTCAAAAAACCTTTTGTAAAGATGGTACAAGCCAACTTTATAGACCATTTTATCTTCAGCTGACCAATACGCCTTTTATAAATTACTCTAATCAGAAGCACCCCGGTCCATTTGATGTAGATAAGCCATTTAGCATCCAAAAGCAAGCTCAGAATCCAAACAGATGGCAGTAAATGTGGTGGAATCCCGATTCAACAGCATTTGAAAGAGAAGAAAAAATGATACTGTGAATACCGCTTGCAGAAATATGAACCTCTTGAAGCTCCTCTTCCAAGTGAGCAACACAGAAACTGCACAGATTAATCACTACCAAGGTGTTGATGATATTGTATCTAAGTTAATTTTTGACTTTGTGGAATAGGAAAGGGACGTGCCTAAAAAGAATAAAATACAGTATTTGATCCCTTTCTCGTATTATTGCAACTGTCCTGAAAAAAAATCTGAACCAAAAGAAAAGCTAGAATTGCAATATATTTCTCAGAAAGACTTCAGAGGAAATAATATACAAGTAATTGAGCAGAGTTTCCTGTACGAAGAAACAAGGGAACCTGAACAAAAGTGTGTGTTTATTTCACAATAAGCAAATTGAGAGGACTTGATGAAAAAGAACCAGTGTATGTTCCATGTTAAAAATCCAGCAGAATATGATATAAAACAAAATTTTACAAATCTACCTCCACATAAAAATGAACAGGGATGCATTCTTGACATTTTTGAACATATTAATAATAGCTGAAAATGACTTAGAAGAACTAAGGGCAGATTACTGCCCATGTAAGCTATAGACATCTGTACAAGTTTCTAATGTCAATACAGATCACACTGCATCTCAACCAAAACAAAGTCAGACATTGCTTTTTCAAGCAAAGGACCTGAAGGAAATGGACCTTCACCCAATATTTGGTCATGATTCCAGACTGTTAACAATAAACAGTTCACAGAAGCAGCTAACAATTCAGGCAAAGACTCCATTCCAAAGTCCTCCTGAGGACCCCAATGAATGTGAAAATCAAGAATATGGGTAGTTTAACTTTTGGTAAGATCCACTGGAAAATGAAACTATTATTAGGAATAAATAAAACAGAATCTAGAACCAAGTGTGGAATTTGATAAAGAAAGAACTGAATTTCTTATTATACAAGAAGGAAACAAAATTTGTACCTCTCCAGTACAATCCCTACTGGACTTATTTCAGACTAGTAAAGAGAAGTCAGAATTTTTGTGTTTCACAAGCCACATTGAAAACAGTGGTGTATGGGATGCTTTAGATATTTGGGAAGAGAAAAATTTAGATAATCTGTGGTCAGTGCTTTACTCTTCCTTTCAACTTCTGCAACTTTACTGGCTTTTAGACCTAAAAAAATAAATATCTTTCAGAAGTGAAAAAAATCAGAAAACTACTATTGTTATAATTCTATCGGTCAATATGTAGACCTTATAGATATTTTTCCCAGTTGGCAAATGAATAAATACACTCAAAAACAAATTCATTTTTTCCATTTTCCTTTGATTATCATTTACTTTAAGTTTTCTGTTTATTTTAAAGCATTCACAACAATTTTTCTGTATTTTTCTGTTATTATAATAATGAAAAAAATTGATTGGAATAAGACATTTGTACATGGCCTTCTCACATGCATCAAGAGAAAAAAATATTACCCACTCTGGCTGAATGGAAACTTCTATCATTCCACATGCATTATGTTTCCACCTGACAGTGTTTTTCTCTTATTTAGTGTAACCAACCCACACACAAGATTTGGGATGCCTCAATAAATAGTCCTTTTTTTTAAACCTGGAGCCTCAATATGTAGAGAGATACAAAGAGATAAAATAGATGGAAAGCAAAAGCTCATTTCTATAACTTCTATAACTAAATAGGAGAATATAGACTGAAGTCTATTAGTCAATGAGAATTGCTAATAAATACCTCAGAATCAGGAAAGCGTAGCACTTCTTACAGGCAAAGTGGGGCAACCACATGCCTTTTCCTAAGGGAGGAGCTTCTATAGAAATGTCACATGGGCTTTCAAATTCAAAAGTGCTATGAATGAGATACCTTGAACAAATCTTCCAATGAAAGCACTATTTTAGAAAACATTTTTAATTGTAATTACTTCCTAGACTAAATTTATAAGCAAATAAATAGAAATCTGACACTAATGAGGAGCAAATCACTGGATTGGAGGATAAACCAAAAACATTTAGCCAGCAGAGAGTAAAATAGATAGAATACAAGACATAAGACAGAATCTGTTTTTGATGTTTGACTACTGACACTTTCAAGCCCAACGTCTCCCCAATTCCCTTTTGCCCCATAACTCATCAGGCTGATTAGAGAGTCCAGGAACTCCTTCCTTTGAAAATAATGCAAATTCTGCTTGGGAACCCTAATGTCAGTACAGCCCTCACCAAAAAAATAAAGCTACTGACTGGCATCTTTCTTCATCAAGCCAGTTTTGATCAGTGTGGGTACCACTGTGTTTTCCACGGAGTGCCTTCTGATGTAAGTAATAAACCTTTTTTCATATCTTCTGGTTTAGATATGATATCATCAGTCTTGACATCTGAACCAGTTTTGAGTAGATGGGAGTGGGAATTGATTCTGCTTTCCATGGGGGCCGTCAAAAGATACATGAAAAAGAGCAGACGTTAGGTTGTAAGCTCTCTCCTTCCCATTGGATTTAGTAAGAATTTTTAATAGTTTTATGCATAATAAAAAATTTTTTTAAAGATTTTATTTATTTATTTGACAGAGATAGAGACAGCCAGCAAGAGAGGGAACACAAGCAGGGGGAGTGGGAGAGGAAGAAGCAGGCTCATAGCGGAGGAGCCTGATGTGGGGCTCGATCCCAGAACGCCGGGATCACGCCCTGAGCCGAAGGCAGATGCTTAACCGCTGTGCCACCCAGGTGCCCCCATAATAAAAATTTTTAAAGTAAATATTCCCCAAGTTTACTGTCCCCAAATTCTTTCATCATATTTCCTTAAGAATATAAACTTGGATATTATCAGAAATTAATAACCTGATGTTACTATGTTTTCATTTTCATGATTATCGGATGAGTCTTTACTAGCTATGTTTTTTGAGATTTGGTTTTTGCAGAGTCAAAAACGAAGCAGGTGTCTTAAAATTAAGCTGCTGGTTTTATTTATTTATTTTTTCTATCACATGCCATCATTTAGAAATAATGATCATAGACTAAACACCAGGTTATTAATCAGATCTTTTTTAGACCATGAAATTCTGACCTCTCTCTTTTCCACCTGAATGACTTGGTATTACTAAACTACAAGAAAAACTTAAAGAAAACTAAACATATTAAAAACACATGTAAAAACATGTTTTATGTTTAATAAGTTTTAAAATTATTTTTAAATAGATGATTTAAAATGCCTTTGAAAAGATAACTTTTGTAATTACAAAATGCCACATTTAAAGTTGTATTTTGTAATGCTTCAAATGTGAAACTCAAGAGTTTTTAAAAATCTCTACACTTTAGATAATCAAAGGTGTAACTTCATATAAACGTCCTTTGAATAGAGGAGCAAAACAATCTATATGCCTTAAAGTTGACAATTTTATGATTTTGGAATTGTGGGTTTATGGAATTGTCAAAAGAGCACCAGCTTTGAATTTACCTAACACGTTCACCTCATTCTTTGGAAATGGGTTTCTCCATTGTTAGACAAGATTGGACTTGATATCTCTTAAGCTTTCTTCTACTTCTAAAATTATGTGATTTTCCTTGTGACATATATCCCAAATTCATTAAAGTCGTGAATGTTAGAAAATCTTGATTATGTGGTTAGTATTAAGACTTGTTGTTTACCAGAAGTGGGTATTTTATGTTCATTTTTTTTTCATCTACTTCTGCTTTTTCTAGTTTTTTAAAAGGTAAAAGTAAATATAACAAAACTTCTCAAGACAGTTTTCATATAAATTATAACAGATGTATGTTTATTTTTTCTTTTTTCCTTCCTCTTCATACCTACTATGTAAGGTCTATTGCTTGGTTCCTTTTAGACATAATCATTGTTTTTTAGGTTTAGGGTTTTATTAAGATAAAATTGATATATAACATTATATAAGTTTCAGGTGTACAACATTATAATTCAACATCTGTATACACTATAAAAAGACCACCAAAAGTCTAATTACTATCCATCACCATATAATTGACTCATTTCACCCATTTTTACCCACCTCCCATTCCCTTCCCCTCTAGTTTCCATCAATCTCTCTATTTATCTGCAATTTTGTTTTCGTATTATTTGTTCTTTTGTTTTGTTTTGTTTTTTTAGATTCCAAATGTGAGTGAAATAATATGGTCTTGTCATTCTCTGACTTATTTCACTTAGCATAATACCTTCAAGGTGCATCCATGTTGTCACAAACGGTAAGATTTCATTCTTCTTTGTGCCTAAGTAGTATTCCATTTTATATACCACATCCTCTTCATCCATTCATTCATCAAAGCGCTTAACTTATTTAAAAATTTTGGCTATTGTAAGTAATGCTACAATGAAAATAAGGGTGAAAATATCTTTTTGAATTAGTATTTTCATATTCTTTGGATAAACACTCAGAAATGAAGAGCTGGATTATATAATATTTGTCTTTTTTTATTTTTGAAGAAACTTTGTATTGTTTTCCTTACTGGTTGTACCAATTTATAGAGTGTATGGGGTTCCCTTTTCTCTACATCTTCACTAAATTGGATTGTTTGGGGTTTTTTTTATTGTTGAGTTTTGTGGGCTTTTTATATATTTTGGATATTAAGCCTTTATCAGATGTATGATATACAAATAACTTCTCTAATTCTGTCAGTTGTCTTTTAATTTTGGTGATCATTTCCTTCACTCTGCAGATTTCTAGTTTCATGTATTTCTGTGTGTTTATTTTTGCCTTTGTTTCCCTTGCCTTTGAAGTCAGATCCAAAAGCACATCACTAAAACTTACTGTCTAGAATTTATTCCAGGAGTTTTATGGCTTTAAGTCTTACATTCAAGTCTGTCATTTATTTCAAGTTAATTTTTGTGTATGGTGAAAGAGAGTGCTCTGGTTTCATTCTTTTTCATTTGGCTATTCAGTTTTCACTGCACCATTTACTGAAGACTCTTTTTTGTCCACTGTATGTTCTTGACTCCTTTGTCATAAAATAATAGTCCCTATGTGTGTGGGTTTATTTGGGGACTCTCAATTATGTTTTATTGAACTGTGTTTGATTATTACAGCTTTGTAATATAGTTTGAAATCAGGGAGAATGATACCTCATCTTTGTTCTTTCTCAAGGTTGCTTTGTCTATTTGGGGTCTTTTGTGGTTCCATACAAATTTTAGAATTATTATGTTTTCTTTCTGTGAAAGTGCCATTGGGATTTTGGTAGATATTGCACTGAATTTGTAGATTGCATTGGGTATTTTGGACATTCTAACTATTTTTCTGATCTATGAGAAAAAATTATCTTTTCATTTATTTATATGTTCATCAATTACTTTTGTCAATGTCTTAGATTTAACACTTGATATTTAAAACACAAAAGAACCAGAGGTGCCTGGTTGGCTTAATGGGTTGTGTCCAACTCTTGATTTTGGCTCAGGTCATCATTTCAGGGTTATGAGATTGAGACCCACATCAGACTACATGGTGGGTGTGGAGCCTGCTTAAGAGTCTCCCTCTCCCTCTCCCTCTGCTCCTACCCCTCCTCTAAAAAAAAAATGAGAGTGACATCAGTAAGATGATAAAATAGAAGCCCAGGCCCCTTGTACCCCCATGGAGAAAATAAAAAAATGACAATATATGGGACAAATTATCTTTATGACATTTCCAAACACCAGTTTAGAATGTGCAGTACCTCAGGAAAACACAAAACCAAAAACCACATCAAAGTAGTTAAGAAAGTTTGTTGCATTTGCCAGCTAGGGCCCATTCCTCTTCCCCGGAACAACATGGCATGACTGGAAGAAAATTCCCAACTCCCAGGAGGGAAAGAGAAGAGTGGAATGTGCATCCAACTTTCTGGCTTTTAAAGGGGCTGCCTGAAGGACTCATTTCTGTCTTGCCTGACTCAGAGCACTACGGGAATAGTGGTGTTAGCTGGTTGGGGGGGGGGGCACTGAGAACAAAGGTAAGTGTGACAGCTTATAATAGCACCAGAAAGACTACAGTACTTCAGAGAGACAAGAGAAGGAATAAGAAATTATGGGCACTTGAGAACAGAAACAAAACTCCTTCACTGGGAAATTACATGCATAAGCCCAGGGAAGATATACCCACAGAAAAGGTTTGAGAGGTCTTCAGAATCTCTAGCTAGTCTTAACGACAAAAGTAATTACTTGTGTGAAGCCAATCCATAAAGACTGAGGAGGGCAGCTATCTTTCAAATGATAAGATCTCAACAAAAATCACAAAATAGACAAAGGAAACAAAGAAAGATGGTCCAATAAAAGTAATAAAATAAACCTCAAAAAACATGGTTCTACAGAAATGGAGATTTTAAATTGCCTAATAAATAGTGCAAAACAACCTTCTTAAAGATGCTCAATGAGCTAAAAGAGAATACACATAGACAACAAGATGACATTAGAAAAATGGTGCATGAACAAAAAGAGAATATCAACATAGAGAAGAAATTTAAAAAGAGCCAAACAGAATTAAAAAAAAAAAGAAAACAGTGACTAAATTGAAAAATTTACTATATTTAATAGCTGACTTGATTAAGCAGAAGAATCAACAAACTTAAAAACAGATCATTTGAAGTTACTGATTAAGGAGAGCAAGAAGAGAAAAATTTGAAGGAAAATTGAAGAAATAATGGTTGAAAACTTCCTAACTTCAAGGAAGGAAATGGACATACAAATGCAAGAAGTTCAATTAGCTCCAATGAGGATAAATCAAAAGTGCTCATGCTGAAACACATTTGAATGGAGCGTTATCACTCAGCTCATCTGCATTCATGTGGAAGCCAGTCATATTATCATTGTTTTGTGTTTTATTCTTTCAACTTGTATTACCTGTTTGAATACAGTTTGTTCAGAATATTATCAATTACGTAATTCTTACATATTCAATTTTTAAAGGAATAGAGTTGTGTAAAATGATGGATGGAATAATGTTCCAGAATCATCAGTTTGGTATGTTTGCATTGCAACATAATCTGATCTCACCTATATATTTATATAATATTAAACGTATCCAGTTCTTTCTGGAGATATGTTAATAAATAAATGGATTTGGAAATGAATATACAGACAGGAAATTGCCAGAGAGTCTATTTAGTTTTATATTGTGTTTAGCCATAAAGCAAATTGAAACTGACTAGTAAAAATCGAATACAATTGGAAAATTTTATGTATGGTGCATAAATACCTAAAATGTATGTGCAAATTTTGGTGATTTAAACAGAATTGCTGATAAATACTGCTATTGTGTTAAAATAACTCTTAAATAATTTTCCATCTCACTTATCATTATAGATTCTTGTTTTTATTTTTCTTTAAATAATTTTTTAAAGAAATGGAATATGTGTTAGTTTGCTTGTGTTTTCACATGGTCTTCTCTCTGAGTGTGTCTCTGTCCTAATCTCCTCTTATAAGGACACCAGTCATATTGGATTAAGACTCACTCTAATGACCTAATTTTAATATTACTAGCTCTTGGAAGGCCCTGTTTTCAAATTCTGAAGTATTAGGGGTTAGGACTTCAATGTATGAATTTTGTGAGTTCACAATGCCCATAACATGATATATGTGTAATTTAAACTAAAATTAAAAATGTACAAATTAAACGTGCATGAGTATAAGATCATATGTGAATGTATGTATATTATATGCACGTACACAAAAGCTGAACTAAAATTAATTAGGTGGAGAGCAATTGCCAGAGTGAGAATGTCACAAGATATTTTAGGTATAGCTAGAAGCCAGGATGTAAAATTTCTAGCCTAATATGTAAGTGGTGGTACACATGACTGGATGTTTATCATATTTTAATTGATCTTTTTCTGCTTAGATACTTAAAATCCTGATAAAGAAATATTAAAACAATTATAGAGATAATACACTATAATTAATATTGAAGTCTTCATTAGAATTTGGATCAATATTTTTCTCAAGACTAATAGAACACACACTTGATGACTGAGACTTGATCTATATAATAATATTTTTGTCAAACGTAACATGCTTTGTAATATCAGATAAAAAGGAATCTTGGCAACTGTCCCAGTGCCACTTCTCTTTTTAACCAGTTCTATGCTTGTATGATTTGCCAAATTCCATTTTGGGATGATCTCCACAAATAGTTACAGCTTTTACCTTGGCGTTTTCTCGAGAAAGGGATTATTTATAATTTTTCAAAGTAGTTATCTGCAGTTCAATCCATCTTATAGAGCATATATATATACTTCTTCTGTGTGTACAACTGAATTATGGTTTTTCAATGTTGTATAAAAAATACGTGTCTAAACAAATAACTAAAAATAAATATTTCTTTAAGTCTGTGACTGTTGGTGAATGAAAATTTACAATAGTGTTGATTTCCCAATGAATAGAGTTAACGTTCACAATCCCTATCATGAGGCTGGAGTTGTGATTGACCTCATGTGTCTCATCAGCTCCTTAGTTACTACTTAGTCTGCTATGCACTTCAGGGACTCTAGCAAACTCTTTCTTACCCTTGGGATTCCACAAGTCCTATTTTTTTTCCCTATAATAGCCTTTCCTACATTCTCACAAAATGAAGTTCCATTAATTACTTTTTCTTTCCAACTATATGTCATATTTACAAAGAGCATCTCACTGATTTTCCAATATAAATTAAATTTCATAGCAATGATCTCGTTTTGTAAATACGCATTTATTACTGAATGATTAATTTGTTAAATAGCTCATGCCCTGACTCAGCTATGAGGGCCTGAATATGACTGATTTATTTTCCCCTGCATTGTCAGCACCAAATATAATTCAGCATGTTGTAGGCAGTGAATTTATATTTGTCTGAGGAAACAATCAATAAAATAATAAAATAATTTTGCTAACTTCACATATAAGCTTGCCTTCAGTCTGTGATATGTTACTCAAAGAACACAGTTTCTATTTGATGCTCACATACATTTATCTTGATAAGCTAAGATACCAAGTTTCTTCTGAAGCAAACCTTTTGCAAAATGAAATTATCCAAAATATAAAAAGCTATTCTTATTTAGAATATTCATACAATTTTCCATAGACTCTGAAGATAATTTCCTAAAGGAAAGTTCAAACAGGTTTGGATATATGCAGTTGTGCTTGAAGAAGTGAGTCGTATTGCACGTCTTCTCCTGTGACCTTATTGAAGGATGGAGCACTGATTTGTATATTCTTTCCCAGAATATTTGTGCTACTTTATAACTTTTATATATATTGCCTTGGTTAGCATATATAACCTATTAATACTTCCATTCCATTGTCTGGTAAAAGAAGCCATCTAACTCAATAAATTATGTCCACTCATGGTTTATTGTTGTTTAAGGAATATTTATTTTTAAACTTTGAAATACCCTTTCAACTCTGCCAAATCAGAATGTAATTTCCTAAAATAAACTTTAAAATGAGAGAGATATTTATGTATAATTGCTGACATCATCCGAATCTTTACTGATCACCTTAGTTGGAGTGTTAATATCATTATCTATTGCAATTTAATATTTCTGGTTTCTATATTTAGAAATATACTCCAAAAGGATACTACATATTAAAAAGGAAATAATAGCTTCAAATCAATAGCTTGAATCAAATCATACTTAGTTTTAAATTATTCAGAAATTGAGTAAATATCATTCTAAAATCCTTTCCAGGATAGCCACCTTAGTTTCTTTTTCTCTAGGTTATTATTAAATTAAGATAAATATTTAAATAAATATATGTTATTTAGTAAGTTTTGTAATAAGGAAAGTATTGAAATTTTCTATAGATCTGTCTGACTATATTATATGGGAATAAAAGCCAATTGAGTAAAATCTTTTGCTTTTGACAAATAATCCCGCCTCATGATTATTGATAAGAAAATCATCTATACATTCTTAAATTGTATTTTAAAATATTTAGCCAACTTCTTGATGAACTCCACAGAAGGCAATTTTACAAATTGATGTGTATGAGCTTTATCACATTTTTAAACTTCATACTTACAGTTTTAGAACAAATTTTTCCAATACATAATAATGTAATACCTGGATAAGTTCAACTGATATTTAAGAAAAAATGTTTAAAATATTTCTAACTGTTAAATGAAGAAAACATGTCTTCTTTTACTCTGTTAGTCTTTTTCTTTTTATTCTTTACAGTATGTAGCAGATACATTGCACATTGTTCTGATAAGGATTTAGCTAGTAGTCCAATGATGGCTAGCATTTACAGACTGGTTGTCTGACAAGCAATTTAAAAGGGTTTTATGTACATTTTTTTTTCAATCCATTAGCACAAGAATATCCTATCATTTTAACCACCTCATAGATAAGTAAAGTGAGATATTAAATAATTCCTAAGGCCACACAGTTAGTAAAAGAGGGAGTCAGGGTCATTCAAGCACATTCTCTAATAACTCCCTGTTCTGTTACTTTACTGCCTGGGGGGAAGGGGGACTGTGATACTTAAGGTATTATCTCATTTATTAGTCACACTTTGTACTAAGTGTTCAAATCCCCACTTTACAGAGCAGTAATGAAATTTCTGAATGATTATGTAATTTGCCAAATAGAGCAGAATTTGAAAAGAAACTGTACTGAAAGATAAAGCTAAGTCTTCCTATCCAAAGTCAAAACTCTTAACCTGACAGTAAAATTGGTAAAAGTAGAAAAATGCCTTATTCTTAATGTTGTGTTGTATAATGTCAGTGTTATCACTAAATGGAATAATGTTGACTGAACTTTATTTCTCTTGGAATGTCTAAGAATTATATTTACACTACTAGTTATAAGTGAAAGTTTGAGATGTAACTTTTATTGATAGAAGTTACTATTGTGATAGAAGTAGTGAGCTTTATTGAAAGAAATTCTCCCAAAATTTCATCAATGTTCCAAGTGCAGATGCTAATAATAATGAACCCTCAGAATCAACTGGTAGATAGCTATTTAATAGTAATAACATGAATTTTGTGTTCACATCCTAAAATGAGTATGACAATTTTAACTAGTGGTCACCTCCAATAAGAGATTCTATTAAAATCTTTACATCAAAAATTTTTCAAAAGTACTGTATCTGTTTAAAGTGTAAAAGAGTAATATTAACTGACAAATGTCACAAATTTTAAGTAACAAAATTCAATCAAAAACTTTTAAAATGGACATTTTGATTCAGAACATTATTTTAGGTAATGTGAACAGTTAGTTGACTTATCACAACCTGAAAAATATTTAAGAACACATGTGTAACATGTGCATTTTCATTCTCACATATGATAGAGAAGTTTCAGTGTTGAACACATAAAAGCACAGGTTTCTCTCCACTTAGCCCATAGGAACAGTCTAATACCATCAGTTTGAGGGATATCCAAACAGGCTGATGGAGGGGAAGGTGCCTGGACAAACTGGTGGCAGCAAGTAGAAGAGAGCTATACACAGTGGTTCCACCGGCATTGTCCTCTTTATGGGTGACATTCCATTCCTTAAGCCAAAGCATGTTAGCTTTGGCATCAGCATGTTTTTACCTTTTTTGCCAAAAGTTGGCACAGATGCTACTGTGTCAAGTTTGTCCCTAATTTTCTTAATGTAGATTCTGAGTTCCATAACACTTTACTTGTATCTTGATGACTGTAGAATGACTCAGTGGAGTCCATTTTATTAACCTCAAAAATTAGTTCTTTTATACCCTTTGTGGAATCCAGAAGGGCACACTCACAGATCACTGTTCTTGGGGAGATTGTCTTCAACTTGACCAACATCAGTTGTAGTCTTTTTGCTGGTGGAGGGTCTTGCCTCCATGCTGATGGCTTGCCTCCATGGTTGCTGGCTCCGTATTGATGTTCAGATGGTTGCTGAAGGTTGGTGTGACTGTGGCAGTTTCTTAAAATAAGACAACAGTGAAGTTTTCCACATTGATCAACTCTTCTTTTCATGAATGATTTCTCTGTAGCGTGTGATGCTGTTTGATGGCATTTCACCCAAAGTAGAACTTCTTTCAATTGGAGTCAATCCTTTCAAACTCTGCTGCTGCATTATCAGCTAAGTTTATCTACTATTCTTAATCCTTTGTTGTCATTTCAACAGTCTTCAGGGCATCTTCACCAGGAGCAGATTCCACTTCAAGAAACCACTTTTGTTTACTCATCCATAAGAAGTAACTCCTCCTCCATTAAAGTTTTATTATGAGTTTGAAGCAATTCAAATACAACAATAATGAAAAAGTTTGAAATATTATGAGAATTACCAAAATGTGACACAGAGACATATAAGTAAGCAAATGCTGTTGGAAAAAATGGTGCTGATAGACTTTTAATGCAGGTGTGCCACAAACCTTCAATTTCTAAAAAACACAGTATCTGTGAAGTGCAAAAAAGTGAAGTGCAATAATATGAGGCATGCCTGTACTTCTGCCTACATTATAACTAAGAGCACATAATGCTAGTGTTTTATGCTTTCAGTAGTCAGATATCTTCTTGGGAAATTAGAAAAAGGGAAAATATTTTCTTATTTCCAGTGATCTTTTTTTCTTCCTATAAATTCGTTTCCTTCAACCTCAAAAACATCTTTCAGGTTTTGTCTTGTTTTTTGTTTTGTTTTGTTTTGTTTTTGTAGTGTAAGTTCCTTGAAAAGATATCTCCATTTGGTTACCAGAAAATGTCTTTATTTAACCCTCACTTTTGAAGTACATTTTCATTGGATATGGAATTCAGATAGTTTCTTTCCTTCAGTACTTTAAAGATGTTATTCCATTGTCTGGGCCTTTACAGTTTCTGTTGAGAAATCAACTAAAACATGTATCATTGTTTCTCAGTGTATAATGTATCTTTTTTTATCCGACTGATGTTAACATTTTATCTTTTTCTTTGTTTTTAGTCATTCTATGTGTTTATTGTGTTACTCATATTTTCTACTTCCTTAATTTTATTTTTCTTCTGTTCATTCTGTTAGTTATATGAAAGGCTCCACTGTGATTGTAGATTTATTCTTCTTAGAAAGAAGGGTTTGGTTTGTTCAATATGTAATTAAATCCATCTGTTAGCTAAATCAATTTCAATATATTTTATTTCTAGATTTTTCTATAGATTCAAATTATTTTAAGTTCTCCATTCTTTTATCTATATTGTGTATCTTTTTTTCTTGAAGATTTTAACGATAGTTAAAGTTCTTATTTGCTAACTTTGACACCCAGATCATCAGTGACTCCTCCTATTCTTTTACTGTTGATCCCATGGTCTTGCTTCTTTTAATGTCTATTACTTTTTTTTTCTTATATGCTAGACCGTGTATAATATCTATAGGTGCTTCAAGTGGCTAATGCCTGCCTCCTTCTTCCATCGGGACTGATCACCTCAATTCAATTATGGACGTGGTTGGATGGAGACACTAGCAGTTTAGATTCTATAATGTAGCCTTTCAGGGCTTTTAGTTGAGAGCTTGTCAAGTTTTGTCTCATGAGTCTTAAATGGCTATGGAGGAAACTGTTCTCCCTTTCAGATAAATTTAAGTTAGCTCTTTATGCTTCTATTCCACAAAGCCTTTAATTTTCCAATTGTCTTGAGTGGGGAATTGGTTACATTTGTGCCTCCTTAAGTGTCTGAGTTTCCCACTCTGGCCCAGATAAATATCAGTACCTTGTTCTTTTTCTGTCCTGCAGGGGTGCCTTTTTCTAGGAGCTGAGAGCCATCTTGCATCTTCTAGCAGCACCCAGAATTCTTAAGTTCCTCTTGTTAAAAGTTACTATAGGTCCTCTGTACAATTCACCACTCCTCCATGATTTGCCTTATTTTATTTCAGGATAATGCTTGTGTTAAATCTTTGTTTTCTGACAATCAGAACACAGGAGCCTCCTTATTCTTGGAAGTTTTCAGGACAGCAGTGAAGCTCTCTGTGCAGTTTCAGAGTGCAGTAATGTTTTATGGTGAGAACCATTGCTGTGGTAGAGGTCCCTCAAATCTTCACACCCAGCTACATAACCTCAAAAAGTTGGATGCCTTGTCTTCTCTCTAGTAATGGGCCTTTTTCTGGGCCAGCTCTTGATCCTTGCAGTTTAGCTCAGGCCCTGGTATTGATAATGCTGTCTCCTCAGCTTATCTTGGGAATAGTTCCTGCTTTTCTATAATCTAGTCTATCTTGTCTTTATAACTATTAAAGCTCTTCCAAACCTTCAAATAAGGGGTTCCTGGGTGGCTCAGTTGGTTAAGCATCTGCCTTCAGCTCAGGCCATGATCCTGGGGTCCTGGGATCAAGCCCTGCCTCTCCCTCTCCCTCTCCCTCTGCTACCCCCCCCCTTGTGCGCGCGCGTGCTCTCTCTCTCAAATAAATAAATAAATAAATAAATAAATAAATAAATAAAACCTTCAAATAAATGATTTTTAATTTATCTGGCTTTTCTCTTTGGTGTTTGTGGAAACATTGACCTTATTACTTCTTACCCAGAAGCAAAAATAAAGCAAAAATCCCTGATCTGGAATATATTTCATTTGAAATTAGCATTGATACTGACATTTTCATGACCAACTGAATTTAGAGGGAAAAATGCAATTTGTAGAAATGTCTTTTTTTGCCCATGATTGCAACACTCTTCCTTCCGGCTCCCTGAAGAGGAACTATGAGAAAGCACAACTAATTCCCCTTAATTTGCAAAAGGTTACAAGGAACATTTCAGCAATTTTATTTGGGAGATTGAAACTCAAAAGTGAGTCATAGTTATTTATTTTGAAGGTATTAAAAGAATCCCCTCACTTTGGAAAGAGAGCAGAAAAGATCTAGTTATATTTTTTGGCCAACGAAACTGAATATCTTTCTATTTGATACAATATAATGGTTTTCATCAGTGGTTGGCAAAAATTTTTAAATAGATGTAGATTAAAAAATAGATGCAGATTTTTTTTTCCAAACAAAATATTCCAAAACAAATTATTCAACAGAAGGAAAAAAATGTGGTGGCCTGAGCCTGCACTTGTCCATCTGTCTCTTTCCTATTTGCTTCCTCACATTAACCATAAAGGAGTCCCACGCAATCACTTTGAAAAATGCTGCCTAAAACTATTTTGGGTTTTGTTTTATTTTTTTCTTTTCCTTTTCCTGGAAACAAAGCAAATAATGGTTGCATCATGTTCCACCCTAGGTTCAATCAATGTTCAGAGGAAGTAGGTGAGAATTTCTGATTGCAGAGATTACTTTCTTCCCTCCTCCCCAACAGTTGTTTTTGTGCTAAAGCAATTTAGAGCAGACTTTAATTTATATGTTAATAAGATTAGATTATGGGTTAATAAAGCCACAGGCAACCATGATTAACCTAACAGTTTCAAAAGAATTTTACACGTTTATTCAAACTGTCTTACTACTTCAGGTAATAGATTTTACGGTGACAAGAAATGGCTTTTACATTTTCTTTAGTATCGATTAAGAAACAATTCAAGCCAAATAGTAGAAAAAATTAATTTGATTAATGATACTTTTTAAATCTTAAATTATGTTTGAGCAGAGTATTTTTCTAATAAGGCATTTTAGCTAATGTTGAAGGCAGTACTGAAATGCAGTTTGCCTTGTTTCTGAGGATCCTGATATCTGACTTCTACTAGGCCTTAAGCTTCTCTTCTCCTGGAGCAACTATGGGAAGAAAGAATCACTGGCAAACACATTCTATGAGACTTTTATCCTGGATCATCATGCATCCTCCTTATAAGTCAGAGTAGTTTTGGAGGAAATGCCAAAGATATTCATAAAATATTTTCCCTGCTTTTTCCTCTTATGCCCAAATTCTTCATCCAATAGCATGAAAGTTAACCTATCGGAATCAAAAATCATACCATGCAAGAGCAACCTAGAGGACCGAAGTGTCTCTGCTTGAGGCTCAGGGACAGCTACCCCATTTTTCTGTCTCCATGTCATTTGTGGAACGAAGTCCTAAACTCTCAAACCCACCAAAGCTTTAGAGTATGGGCCTCTAAAATTCATATTATTTTTCACCATGCCTATCCCAACAGTGATTGGACTTCTTTTCCTAAACCTGAACCAGTGAGATTTGGAGGCTCAGACAGTTCTTTTCCAGTTGTGGTATGGAGTGGTATGGTCTGAACTCTCTGTTCTTTGTCACTGGTTGATTCTGAGGATTATATTATCAATAGTAACCCAGAGTCATGCTGTTGTGCCCCCTGTTCAAGCTAGATCAAAAGTGTTTGTGCACTATCATGCTGCTAAACAAAATTCATGCTCCCTGCATCCCTTCGAACATTGCATTCTGCTGGTAGGTGTCTAGGAATAAAATTTCAAATGTTTAAATGAAGTCTTGGAAACTGCAAAAACAATTGGATTGTTACAAGAAAAAATTGTTCAAACAACAATATTGACTTCCAAATATGAAAAATCTCTTAAGCCACTACCATGTTCATTAGCTCACTGAAGCAGAAGTCCCCCAGTTGCCTGTCCTCCTTCCTATTGGCGTCTGTTATAATCTAATGTAGAATATGAATTTTTTTTGCAAATTAGGTCGCCTATAGAAGCTAAACAGTTGATTTCCTATTAAATTGCAAAGAAAAAACATATCTTTATAAAGACATCAATTTCATGACACATACAAATACAATAGTCATGTACTCTTCAGAATCTTAGAAATATATAAGAAAATAAAGAGAATAAATTCAAGATGTAATTACACAAAAAAACATTTAATTCTCAGTTAAAAGGTTGTATCTGTTATATCCTCCGTTATATCATCCAAAAATATAGATAAGTCATTCTTCTATTTATATCTTCACTCTGGACAGTATTTAATATACATTTTATTACTTATCTGTTATAGACTATGATATAAGTAATCTCAGTGTTTCTGATAAAGCAGTGTCTAAAACACATTAATTAATTGTAAAAAAAAAGATTTATGGAAAGAAAAAGAAAATAATTCTGTTAAATGATTTAAATGAGATTTAGGGATCTTTCTTTATGACATACTTGATTACATTTCTATGAAGGCGCTTTTCTTTCCTAGTGGCTATATTTAGGCAGAATATCAATAGGACACCTCTCCCCGTAAGGACAGCCTATTCCAAAAATAAAATTGCAAGTGTGAGATCAATTCTTTAAAACTTCTAAAGGTTTCTGCCTGAAAGCATTAAAATACAAAGGAAGTTTTATCTTCATTGAATTTGCATTACAGGGAAAATTACATTATTTTAAGAAATATCAGTGGTTTTCTTATAACCTAAACATGGACAGGGGCTAAGAAAATGTTAATAAAATCTGTTCTTATAGGCTTTATATCTTTCCTAATTTTCCCATAAAATTGTTCTCTGATAATAATTTTAAAAATGTTTAATTACTCTAGTAAATATTTCCTCATATAGCTGGAAATTAATAGAAATAGAAGTAATAGAAATTAATTGGATTGTGATCCAAAGTATAGTATTTTTAAAATATTTAATAATATTATATGATGAAAGTTTCATAGGACAAACTGTGCCATATATAACTACCACACTCAAGAAAAAGATATTCTAAAGACAGAGGACAATATACCATCAAAGGGGAACAGACTGTGCCACCCCAAAATTTGTCTGTTTGGCATAAGAATTATTTTGAGATGATTATTTTTTAAGAAACTACAGACTCAAAAGAAGCTCTTAAAACTGAGTAGAAGTTACCTTTTTGTAAGGGAAATCTACGATTATAAAGGGAATTTACATTAGAAAGGGAGAGAGCTATTATCAGAGATAACTTCTTCATTTGAAAGACTTACCTGTGAGACCTGCAACCATTGTTTAGCAAACACTCTTCTCACCTTGCTGAATCGCCTTCGCCTCTTTGAAACCCAGGCCCTTATCTCTTTCCTTAGCTCAGGATGGTAAGTAAGTCTCAATCATCCACTGCCTTTTGAGTCTCATATCTTTGCAAGGCTTTTATACATACATAATTATTTTTTTCCCTCCTGTGAATCTGTCTGTTATTACAGGAAGATTTCAGCTGAGAACTCAGAAGGGTAGAGGGAAATTATTTTTCTTCCCCTACACTTGTGCATGTCCTAAATCAGTTGTTACTAAGAATGCTTAACTGAGTGAGCCTCTCCATTTGCCTTCCATGAATACAGATACTTTGTGTATCATGTCAGCATTTCATGAGCATTTATTGCTCGAAAGGAAAACCCATAATAATATTCTGAAAACAAGTAAAATAAAAATGCCTTTCTATCTTTTGGAACAATATAAAATACTTTATATAAATTAATTGTATAGTATAAACTGATACTGATACTTGACTTTTACAAAATTATGAAAATATCCATAAGTAGACAAAACTATATTAGACTTGTAAAAGTAGCGTGAATAAAAATGTATTGAATATTATTATTAACAAAACAGTGCTACAAATTTATAATATAAGAATTACCTGTAGATGTCATTTCATTTCAGATTTTTGAAAATGTACAGAATTATTCTATCTATACTTACAAAATTTCTGACTAAAAATTCAAATAATTGTCAGTTTTGTCATAGAAGACAAAGTACTTCAAACTGAGAGACACATTTCTCATCACAAGTTTAGAATGCTCTGTAGCAGTAATGAACACATAAGTCAAGTTTTGGGAAAACACTGTATCCTACTTTTTCCATGTTGTTGATTAATTTCTCCACCAACAAGCCTCATGAAAAATTTCAGAGATTTACTCTCTATCTTTTAATAAGGTACCTAGAAATTCACTTTTTCTTCATTTTAATTTTCTATACCTGTGGTGATAATGTTGTTTTAGAAAAAAGCATTTATGAAAAAGCAAGACTCTATTTCCTAAGATAAATTGAAAAATAGAGTAGAAAATGAACACCAGAGTTTTGTATCCCTAGTCTAATCTAATTCTGGAAAATAAACACCACTGATGCATTCAAAGGCCTGTTGCAGTGTGTGGATGCCAAGTACCTACTCCCATGTTGAGGTCACTTTTTAGGGGAGGACATAACATTGTTACCTATTTCTTTTCTATATATATGACCACTTCCTCTACTCTGGTTTGTTGATGAAAAAAATGACTTTCCTGAAGATTGTTCTTTCAACGTATATATCCAGGGACCCCTGAATCCTTTATTTCCAGTATAAACCTTTCTCTAAACTCCATAACAGAATGACCACATGTCTTTGGGAAATATTTTCTTGCATGTTCTACAAAAACAGAAAATCTCTAAAATGGACATGATTTAAGATCCCCCATCCCATCCAAAGTTATTCTTGCTACTATAGATGACATGTTTACATATCACAAGGTGTCCAGTGGATGGATTGGTTGAGGTATATCAGACTATATTGCAGAAAAAGTACCCCAGAATTTCAGTGACTGAATACAACAGTGTATTGCTTGTTTGTGTGACTAGTCCCCCACACAAGCCATTCATAAAAACTTCAATATAAGTTTACTGAAGCCCAAGTTCTCTTTTCTTTTACAAGTTCCAACCATTACTTGCAAGAAGAATCACATGAGGTGGACAAGATAGAATTCCACAGGGCAGGATTCTATGACTCTAAGAGTTACATTTGAAAACAAGAGTCAGAACTATGGTAAGAACTAGCATGGAAAAATTCAGAGATCGAACTTCAGGCACAACCTTGAAGGTGTACTATAGAAGCATTTTTTTAAAACTTCTTATCTGAGAACACTTTAGACTTATAGAGAAGTTGTGGAAACAGTGCAGAGAGTTTTCATATATCCCAAACCTAGTTTCCTGTGTTTCTAACATAAAAATGCACATTGCGTGCATATTTGCCACATTTAGTCATCATGTCTCCTTAGGCTCCTCAAGACTGTTAGTTTCTCAGACTTTCCTTATTCTTGTTGAGCTTAGCAGTATTGAGGGGGACTGGTAAAGTATTTTGTAGAATGTTTCCCAAAGGGGATTTGTCTGATGATTTTCTCATAATTATATTGGTGCTATGATGTTTTAAGATGAAGACTACAGAGGTAAAGTACATTTTCATCACGTATCAAGGGCACGCACTATCTGCATGACTTATCACTGTTGATACTGACCTTGATCAGCTTGGGGCAGTGTTTGTCAGGCTTCTCCACTGGTAAGTCATTCTTAGCTTTTCTCTGTCCATGTCTTTTCTCTTTTGAAGGAGTGTCTATGTGCAGCGCACCCTCAGGACTGGGGAATTATAATCCCCTTAGTGATAGTGGAGAAAATTATTTGGCATTCTTCTGCGTGAGAGATTTGTCTTTTTGTCCCTATTTATTTATTCAATTACTTATGTCAGTAGGGACCAACAAATATTAATTTTATATATTGTGCTATAATCCAATAGTTCTTTCTAAGTTTTCTTTCTTCTTTCACTTCTTTTTCTTTTTCTTTCTTTCTTTCTTTCTTTCTTTCTTTCTTTCTTTCTTTCTTTCTTTTTCTTTCTTTCTTTCTCTTTCTTTCTTTCTTTCTTTCTTTCTTTCTTTCTTTCCTTTCTTTTCTTTCTTTCTTTCTTTCTTCTTCTTCTTCTTCTTCTTCTTCTTCTTCTTCTTCTTCTTCTTCTTCTTCTTCCTTTCTTCCTTCCTTCCTTCTTCCCTTCCTTCCTTCCTTCCTTCCTTCCTTCCTTCCTTCCTTCTTTCTTTTCTCAAAATGTTCCAGTTTCTCCATTGGGAGCTCTTTCAGTTGGCTCCTATGTTTCTTTGACACAATCCATCTTTTGTTTGTCTGTTTACTGCCTTACTTTCTGGTACTACAAGGTAGTCCACAATCATCTTGTACATTCTCTGTCCCAGATGGGTCTCAAGTCAACTATTTCTCCAAAGAACCCTGGCTTCCTTTTTGGTGAATGATAATAAAAACCAAGATATGGGGGGGCCTGTGTGTTCAGTCAGTTAAGCATCTACCTTTGGCTCCAGTCGTGATCTCAGGGTCCTGGAATTGAGCCCCACATCCAGCTCCCTGCTCCTCAGAGAGCCTGCTTCTCCCTCTCTTTCTGACCCTCCTCCCCATTTGTTCTCTCTCTCTCTCAAACTTTTTTAAACAAATTAAAAGCCAAGATATGTACAATAGATGTATTTTTCTACTGTGGTGTCATTGCTTGTAGATCTTTCCAGCTGATAGAGCAAGAAAATACATGTGTATTGCCTAAGCTGTATATATATATATACATATATATATGTATATATATATATACACACATATATATATATGCTTATATTCTTATGTGTAGCCATCTCTATTTATGTTAGGCTACACAGGTGTTCATAATGTCATACACAGCTCTAATCTCGGACTACATGAACCAATCCAGACTCCTCCCCTTGTTTGTCTAGGATTTCCCATTCCAATAATGAAAAACTTGACTTTCAGCATCTGTGATCCATTTACCTAATTATTTTACTAATATATTAACACTATAATAATAATTCATCGGAAGCAACTTTATCAACTACACTACAGCAGTTATAGATTTTCTTTAGACTGTAATTTTTTAGACTACATTCATTTCCTATGCTACTTCGGTCAGCCCCTTCCCTCGCCTCCCTCACCCTGAGTGATGTAGTTTCATACATTTATAATACAGTTAGATTCTTTGTCACATCTGCATTACATCCTGGAATTCCTCAACATCCTAAACGACTTTTTTTTTTTAAATTATAGACATTAAGGCTCCTACTTTGTGCTTTCTATGGCTTTTGAAAAAGGCTGTTTCATGTATCCATAATTTCCTCTGCTGGATTTTTATCCTTGTTCATACAGAAGTAGAGGGTGCCTTTCAATTATCTGTGGTAACTTGAATTCCTACCATTCATTTCAGCAATGAAAGTTCATTCTAAGGCTCATCATACTAATGAACAAACTGCTGTATTTATCAATGGAGATCTATCTCACATTCAGTTTGTGGTTTAGCAATGCATCAAGTGGTGATTGAAATATAGTCAAGTTTAGATTCTCTGCTAGTATCATCTAGTATGTGAGTTTTCTGATACAATACTAGCTAACCATCCCTGTACTATGAATTTTTGATTAGTAGGATTGACTCACCTTAGGTTGAAGCTAATTAAATGACAAATTCATAATATCACACAACCTAATGTGGAAATATTCTAAATGAGATTACATAACGTATTCTTTAACATTTATACAGACTTTCTTCCAAAGTAGATATTTCATAAAGGTTGAAAATATTTAATGTCTGACAAAAGTAAACAATGAACATAATAGTCCATAAAAATTTTTAAAGCAAATGAATTAGTTTAAAATGGATTGCCTTAACAAAATTCAGCATCATAATTGTTCATCAGGTGCTGGTGCTAATTCAGTAGAGACTGGTGCTCGTAACTATAACATATTTCCTGTCATAGAAACCTAAAGTGGTGTTTTCAAGAAAGAATAAATATATCCAACAATTCACTCTACACTAAAAATTACTACCTTATAAATATAGTGTTCCCTTTCTGAGTCTCATGAGAGACAAGTGATTAGGCACATTATTGTGTTCTCTGACATACAAGTGAAGGAAATTTTTTCATGATTTTCTACTTTAATCATAACAGATAACATTGTAGGAGTTTAGATGAGATGTTGCAACCTGGACTTACTGAAGATAATTTAATTTTTAATTGAAAATTTTTAAAAATATAGAAATACGTATAAGTTAGGTTTGAGGCATGTACTGCATGTAGAAACTACTTGATTCATTTTGAGTCCCTAAAATAAAGGTTGTAATTCTTTAAATCAGTCTTCTTTAAAATTTACATTAAATTTTCTATCTAACACTAAAAGATCACGATTCTTTTTACATTCTGATAACCTAAGTGTGGTAAGAAAGTTGAGAATATTAGGCCAGATTCCTCAGTTTCTTTTCCTTTACTACCGACTCTCCATTGCCCACCAACCAGAAAATCCATTCAAAAAACCATCAGGAGATTCCTTCACTTGGGCAAAAACTTATTACCAGGTGTATTTTAGAAGTATATGGAATGTGGGCCAGAAGACAGAGGAGTGGGAAAGATGAATAAGTTTTTGTTTCATTACAGTTTTTTGATACATATTAATATGCATCTTTTCATTAAATATTGATGAAGTCAGTGTTTGTTGCCTTAGGGAATCAGGAAAGACATGAAACCATTAATGCCTGGAAGAGCTTATGGTATATTCTATTCAAGGACTTTCTGCAAGACTGATATTGATCTGCAGCTTATTCTGTCTATAATGAACACATAATCATAATTCAGTTTGCAAGGAAATATACTCTGCATTCTTTAAAGTATAGAAATACATTACACAGTGCTGTTAAGAGAAAAAGAGAAAAATCAACATGTGCTGAAATTAAACACGACTTTTGAATGTCAGTGTAGAATTAGAATTGCAAAATTATGCAAATTTAAATAATCAGAAATAAACCACCCTAGGAACAGTTTTTGAATTGTTTTATTGCTAACAATACATTCTGCATGTACACTGTAGTTACAAAACTGCAATTCCCCATTACTAAAATGAAACTAGTAATGTGAACATCTTTTATGAGGCATTTTAACCCCTGGCTTCAGAAAGATATACAATAGTTAATTACATGAAAGGTCAGGTTATAAATTATACAGGCTGAAAATTGAAAGGCATAATACGAATACTTTAAAAGATGTCTCATTTCAAGGTACCTGAGAATTGAAAGTGTAAATTATAAGAGCATTCCCTCCTACACTTTAATCAAAATACTGCTGTGAAAGAAGAATTTGTAGCACAGAAAAAAGCTTAGAAAGGAACAGAGCGTTACCAAATTATCTACTACTTTAAAATCAATATAAAGTAAGGTGGGAATCAGTGCGAAAAATGTGGGTGGCATGGCTTCAAGGTGGTGAAGTAGTTCACACAGCTGTGACAATCCCAGAAGGATGGAAGGAGTTTCAGAAATAAGACATAGATTCTGTGTTCAAAGAAGAAAATAGCAGATGGTCCTCTAGTCAGCTGGTGCATTTTGAGCATTATGCTTTCTGTTGTGTGATCTTGTCACTGTGTTGAATTAAGTGAAAGTCAGTAATTTTAAATGCAGGACATTTAGCAACCTTGGTGCTGGCCCACCAGTGGTCAGTAGGTCTCCCAGTCATAGTGACAAAATGGTCCCTGAACATGAGCACAAGAGCAGGTAGGAGGCTATGGTTGGGAAGGAGCATGCAGCCCTAATCTAAATAGACGGTGATGGAAAGAAAGAAAACCAAAATGTTATACTAAAAATGAATATATTTGCCCCTGCGTTGTTTAACTTTTTAGTTTTAAATAATTTTTGATTCATAGGAAACTGCCAAGACAGTACAGAGAGGTCTCATATGCCCTTTACCCAGTTTCCCAACATGGTTACACCATACATGATTATCTCAAAACCAGGAACTTGAAATCCACATAATGTGTGTGCTTAGTTCTGTGGCATTCTGTCACATGTATAGATCTGTGGAAATACCCCTGCAATCAAGATATATATCTACTCTGTCCACAAAGATCTCCCTGGGGCTACTCCATTACAGTCTCACATGAATCTTTCCCCCCCAAATCCCTACTCATCGGCAACCACTGTTCAGTTTTCCATTTTATAATTTTGTCATTTCAAGAGTGCTCAATATAAATAGAATCATACGTATGTGACATTTTCATGTGGGCTCCTATCGTTGAGTGTAAACGCCCCTGAAAACTCCATCCAGGTTAGCATGCATGAACATCTAGGTACTTTTCATTGCTAGTAGATTCTGTGGTATGGATGTGCCACAGCTTGCTTATCTATTCATCCATTAGACAAATTTTGCTTTTTTCCACTTTTGGTTATTACAAACAAAGCTGATATGAATGGTCTTGTGAAGGTTTTATGCAGAATTAAGTTTCCCTTTATCATCCAGTACTGTGATTGCTGGATCATCTGATAAGTACAGTTTCTTAAGAAATTGCCAAACTATCTTACAGTTTGGCTTTTCCACTTCACAGTCAGTGCTATTTTTGTTTCATTTTAACTTCTAATAGGTGATATTTCATTGTGGTGTTAATTTATATTTCCCTAATGATTAATGATTTTTAATATCTTTTCATGTGTGTATCTGCTTTTGCTATATCCTTTTTGGTGAGGGTCTACTCATCACTTTTGTCCATTTTGTAATTGGATTGTTTGTTTGCTTTTTTAATGTTGAATTCTGAGAGTTCTTTATATATTCTAGATATGACTACTGTGCCACGTACTTTGGGACTATCTGCCCCCAATATTTATCCTGATTTTTTATCCTGTTAATGGCTATTTTTCATAATAAAGTTTTAAATGTCGTGCAGTTCAATTTAAAGATGGAAAGGAAGAAGTAAAATTCCATTAATAGATGAAATGATTGTCTATGTAGAAAATCTTAAGGAATACAGAAAAAATACCTAGAAAAAAAATAAATTTAATAAATTAAGAGATTAAAATGTCTAAATACAAAATTCAATGCAAAAAAAATTGGAAAGATAATTTTAAAAATTCCCATTTACAATAGCATGAAAAATAGAATAATTAAGAATTAATTTGATAAAATTTTATATCTTTACACTGAAAACATTCATAAAAAATAACATCTAATAAAAAGATGTATATTTTATTGATGGATTAGAAGATTCAGTATTGTCCCAAAATTGGTTAAAAAATCAATGTAATCTTGATCAAAATCCTTCAGATTACTTTCTTAGAGGTTCACAATATGATTCCGCAATTTGTATGGAAATTATAAAACTTTCTAAATGGGTCTCTAAAAAAAATTCTTGAAGAAAGGAAAAAAAATTGGAAGACTTACACTTACTAATTTCAAGAACCAGAAAGCTACAATAATCAAGAGAATGTCGTATTGGTGTAAGGATAGATAAACTTCTCAATGGAGCAAAATAGAACTAGAGATAGACCTAAACATACATTATCTTAATTTTTCTTAGAAGAGCTAAAGTATATCAATAGAGAAGACTGTGTTCTTAACAAAATAAGCTGAAGAATTTCTCATAAAATTAAACATACAGTGCCATATGACCTGATAATTCTACTCCAGATAAATAAAGGTGTATGTCTACAAAAATACTTGTACATGAATGTGCGTAACAACTTCATAAAAACCAAAAGTTGGAGTAACTCCAAGGCATGTTTCCAAGTGATAAACATGAAATGTTATAGAAATACCATGAACTGCCGCTGAGTAATGAGAAGTAACAAAACATTGATATGTGCAACACTGATAACTCTAAAACTTCATGCAGTGCAAAAGAAGCCAGGCACAACAGAGTACATACCAAGTTGTACTGTTTATGTGGCATCTCCAGTGGGCAAACTAATATAGTGACAAAACTAGAGCAGTGGTTTCCATGCGCAGGGCATAGGTGTGATTTATTGGAAGGGGCATGGTGGTCACAAGGTGTATATATTTGTCAAAATCAGTGGAAATGTACTTAAATTTTTAAAAAACTGAACATATGTGATCACTATTACCCAGCATTCATTAATACGTAAATTCATATATATTACTACAAAAAGCCACAATCTATAATATTCATTTCATTTCTATTCCTAATAACCCCAGGCTAGAAACTCATCAAATGCACATTAGCAGTAGAGTGTATAAGTAAGTCGTGATATATTTAACCATCGTAATGCCATCGCTAAATGGGAATGGTTGACCACAATGTGGACACAAAATTTATTTTTTAATTTTTTTCTTTTTTTAAAAGTAATTTCTATACCTAATGTGGGGTTCAAACTAACAACCCCGAGAACAAGAATTGCATGCTCTTCTGACTGAGCCAGCCAGAAGCCCTGACACAAAATTTAGACACAAAATTGTTTGTATTGTATTGTCTGATTTTACGAAGTACAAAAATTGGCAAATCTAATAGAAGAGTCATTAGAATAGTGGTCAGAATAGTGTTTACCTTCCAACCAGAATAGTGTTTGGAGGAAGGAATAAAGGAAGCTTCCAGGATGCAGATAATATTTTTATATTTGAGGAGAAGTTTTACATTTCCTATCTCCCCTTTACAAATTGTTTTCAATGCCTTCCTTTTTATATTCATCAATGTGCTCTCCCTGTTTGCACTAGCTTCTTTCTTATTTCACACACACTTTTAAAATGGTGTTAAGAATGCTGTTAACAAATGTATGTTGTTTTGTGTTTTTTTCAATTTTTTTGCATCTTTGATTTCCTGTCGTTAACAAAATTAAAATGTCTGTACATATAAATGAACTTTCATATTCCCAAAGTATTCAGCATAGTACAAAGCACACAGGAAGAATTCAAATATGCTTTGGCTTCTGGATATAAGTGATGATATCTTGCTTGCTTTTGTTACTGTGGGTCTGGAGCAGTACTGACATAGGGAAGACAGATAATAAACCTATACCCATGGACCTGAAATACTGTTGCTTGATTACTCTGTTTTCATTTAGGCTCCCCAGAGAGCAACTATAAAAATAAAATGTGGTGTTTAAATGTTGTCAGCCATTAAAAATCTTACGAAATTTTTTCAAAGGAAGAAAAGGAATTATTGAAAAGTCAAATTAAATAACAACAATAATTATTTATGCTTAAAATCAATTGAATCTTGTAAAATAAAAGAAAATTTCAACATTCTCACATTCTGTCACTTTTAGCTCCATAATTTTACCTAGTTCTGCAGCTAATTATATTTAATTCCTATCACCAATCCTTCCCATGACAACCTGGAGCCATCTCATACAGGCAATTGAGAGCTGATTGTTAGTATCTCTTCCAGGTTTCGTATTTAGTTGTTAGCGTAGTCAATCGCAGTGAGAATATTTACACCATGAATAGAAGCAAATACTGCAAATTGGCTCTTTTCCTCCTGAAAGCCAGTTGACAAATTTTGCTAGTATATGACTGTGTTTCTCGATTGTCTGATGTTGCTCATAAGATTGGTATTCTGTGTCCTTGCATTTTCTGTTTGTCTTTAGCTATATTTTCTATCAGTTTTTCTAAATATAAGGCTATGCCACACATTTTATTTTCTAAAATATGTTAAATATAATGATACATTGTCTTCTGATACAAAATTTTGCTGTTTCTGTGGCCATTCATACTGTTTTCCTTCATTCATCTTCATGAATGACTCAGTTGATGTTTTGGCCTGGTTACCCAAAGGATTTTCTTTTTATTTTTATACAAAAATAACTTTACTGGAATTTTTCTCAATGTTGATTATTCTCAGATGATTTTCCATAAAAAGAGTTGGTGCTTTCAAAATATAGATTCAAGTCTTCCTTTCTGTCAAAAAAAAAAAAAAGATTTCACAAATATACTGTTTAAACTCATTTTATTCCATTGCATTGTTTTTTTCTCTGTGGACTGCAAAATATGAATGTTGGAGACCTTTTGTCTTTCTGCCTTGCATTCCAATTTCTCTGAAAAGTTTCTTATTTCTTTCTGTTTTTCTTTTCAGTTGTTTTTATTTCCATCTATTTTACTTACCACAATTTTTGTGTTACCTAATGGTTTTATGTTTTTTTCTAATTTAATAATTTAATTAGCAAATTTTCACTAATCTTTAAAATCTTTTACCTGAGCTCTATTTCTTTTCACATCTTGCCATTCATTAATGAATTAGTTTCTAAGTAATTTTTCTTTTTGATGTGTCCTTTTCTCATAAGTTCTAAAATGTCAATTTCTTTTGAGTAATTAAAAACATCAGGTAACACTTTTCACTTTCTTTATTGCTATATTTTGCCGGAGGAATGATCTTATTTGTCAGGATATATTTATTCTCTGTTTTTTCTTAAAATTTCTTTGGTATTTGATTACCATTTTTTGTTGCTGCTTACACTAAATGTTATAAGCTTTTAAAAGCTTGTTTTGGTTTCTGTTTTCAAAGAGGAGGAAATTCAGATGGGGTAGAAATGAGCTTGAACTAGAGTAGCAATTTTTGTTAAAACAAAAAAAGAGAAAAATAATTGCAAATACTGGAGTTGAGAAATTCATGCACATCACTGTTTAGTTGACATTTGTTCTACTTAGAGTGAGTATTGGCAAACTTTTTACCTGAAATCCACTTTTTAAATGTAGATTACTAATGAGTATTACCACAGCTGAATTTGTTAACAGTATTTATCTACTTATCTAGTCTAATCTAATCTAACCTATCTATGGCTATTATTCTTTACTTGTATAGCTTATTTAATTTATTAGGGATTTCCAAGTGGTTTTACTGAGACCCTGGTTTGAATTTTAGCTACACCAGTTTCCTGCTTGAGTTCACACTCTAGTGCTAATCTTTCTAATTCAGATTTCCCATCTTCATCTCAAATAAAGATTGCAGCTTAAGTCATTATTTACTGACATGCTAGGAATAAGAAGTACTAGGTTTGATTTGTCTATCTAGTCACAGATGCTTAAGGCATGCTGCTGTACTTCTCTTCCATTAAAAAATTCTATATATCAGTGTCAGAGGTCACCATGGTCTATAATATTTATGCTTTGTACAAAAAAACAGCCAACAATGATTTATTGTACTCCAATTGGAGAAGAGCTCTGGTATTTGCCTGATGAATCATAAACTATGGATAAGTAAGCAAAACTTTATTATGTGCAAGAAGTGTTACATAGTAAAACTAGAAAAATGGAGAGGAATCTGGTATAGCCTACTGATTAAGAAGAGTCATAAAAAATATTGAAGAGTAGTGAGTTGTGACACTGAAAAAAACAGCCAACATCTACCTCCATTGACAGTAAGTGAAAAACCAGCAAAACCATCTGAACAGATTTATACATTTATTAGTTTCCACATTTCACCTATTTCAGATGATAAAATATGCTCAGTTGTGGAGTTGCCAAGTCTCCTCAGCAATGTGACCATCAGCTCCATTTCTTCTTCCTTGGTAAGCTGCTGTCTTTGGGATAGGAATTGTCTCCTTCCCACTCCTCCAACTGAATTTCTTCCCATGATCCTTGGAACAAAGACCTTTAGGGATGATGTCTCTCTCTAACAAATTCATGGATGGGTCATTTTTTTGTGCCAAGAGAGAATTTCTCTAAGAATTTCTCAGTTTGGGTTATAGCATTTGGATGGAAAACTTTGAATTGACTATGAAACTGTCTTATTTATCTGTAATTAAGTGAACACTGAGACTACAGGGTGTAAAAAAAAGAAACCAAACAAAACAAGAAAAAGTACATTATAAGAATGAGCATGAAACTTACAAAGTTACTACGGTGCTCAGAATGTTTGGTAGAGATTTTTCAAAGGGCATCCTATATTTCTCTGATTAAGTAGAGAGAGAAAATCACCTTGGAAGTCTCTCTTCCTTTCTTCTTTCCTTCCTTCCTTTCTTCCTTCTTCTTCTCCCCCACCTATCTCCTCCTTTGTTTTCTCTATATCTCTTTTTCTTTCTTTCTTAATTTCTTTCTTCCCAAGAAAAGTCATAATTGTGTGTTCACTTTTAATTTTGCACATTTAAGTTGAGAGGGCAATCATGGGATGGAGACCACAGGTCTTCACACCTGCTCTTCTTAAGAACCCTTGGTATACAGAGTAGGGATTGTGGAAATAGCACACTTGAAGATGGTCCTAGGAATCTTTTGGTAAGACAGAGGTTGGGACTTGACTCTTTACATTTTGAGGTTCAATATTATTGGAACATGTCTGAGTTTTGCTGGCAAGAAAGGGTCTTACAGTGCAATTTATCATTATGCAAAGTGGTGTCAGGCTTAAAACTGAAACATTTGCACAGCAAAATTATTTTTATGATAGTATCTGTCTGTATTTAGCAACCAAGGCTCTATTCATCCTGGCACAGTAGATGTGCTTTAAAACAGTATAGGAGCAATGGTTGAACACTAAGTGTAAACAAGCAAAAAGAATCCTAAGGCAGCACTGCCACCTATAAATAGTTAAGTAAGTAAGAACTCTCCCTAACAGTTGATATTTAATACATAACATATGGTATGGGGCTCATTTTTGACAGCTACACATGGAAAGTCAAAAGCAGGGCAAGCTAGTGGGCTAGTCAGACTTTCTAGGACTCTTGCCAATTAATTGCTGTTTATAATCTCAATTTATATACTACCTCAAAGGAAAGATATTGGAGTTTGTGCTATATTATAGACATATGGGGGCCTGAACAATTAATTGGGACTTAAAGAAATAGAATTTTTGGGAGAAATTATTATTTTAAAAATTGAATGTGTCTTAAAGTACTTATTCTATGAAGGTTTTCAGGAACTATCCGCTTAACATTTTTTACTGCAATAATAACGATGAGTAGATATCGATTACCCTAATGCTGTTCTGAAATCATAGGACATAAATGTATTTATCAAGTGAGTGAAACACAACTTAGCAAATATGTTCAAATTTTTAGATAGAAAATATGTAATTTGTAATACAAATCTTAATTGAAAATATGTGTATTCATTTCCTATGATGTCTTATAAAATTCTTGAATTGTCTAATATGTAAATGTTTTATAAAGTCACATCATAACTACACAAAATTTCCTTTTGAAGCTAAGCAGATGTTAGCCTCACACCATGGTAGAGTAGAAGACAGCAGCCTAGGGCTTAAGAATGAGGAATTTTGGGGGGCGCCTGGGTGGCACAGCGGTTAAGCGTCTGCCTTCAGCTCAGGGCGTGATCCCGGCGTTATGGGATCGAGCCCCACATCAGGCTCCTCCGCTATGAGCCTGCTTCTTCCTCTCCCACTCCCCCTGCTTGTGTTCCCTCTCTCACTGGCTGTCTCTATCTCTGTCGAATAAATAAATAAAATCTTTAAAAAAAAAAAGAATGAGGAAGTTTTTTAGTCAAACTACCCAGGAATTCTTACTAGTTATGTGACTTTGGGCAAATTTGTAATTTCTTTAACTACTATAATTAACTTATCCATAGATGTGTTGTAAGGATTGAATAAACTAATGCAGGTAAAGCTCTAACCTAGCAAACAATAAACAATTAATGAATGGTACCTGTTATTAACAGGCAGACCTGGAGCAACATCTTAAGCCCTGAAAAGTTATTCTTTTTTTTTTTTTTAGATAGATAGTGAGTGGGGGAGGGACGTGGAGCCCTGATGTGGGGCTAGCTCTCACAACCCTGAGATCATGACCTGAAATAAAATCAAGAGTCAGATGCTTAACCAACTGAGCCACCCAGGTGCCCCAAGTGATTCTTTTTGAACAAATACTTTTGGGCAAATTTCTTTGTATCAGTTGGATAGCGCATCATTGGCTATAGGGAATGCAGCAGGAGGATACTTCAGTCTGCTTTGTCATTGCCTTTTTTCTTCTTCCAAGGCTAACTCTGCTTTAAGAATAGAATATTGCAACCACCACAGGAGTCTGAATATTTAGAGGAATAATGCTAGTGTTGGGGAGGGAGAAATTTCTATTTCCCCTCCAGGATTCTTTCAGCTGGTTTAGGAATTAAATTAAGTCAGATTAACAGAAGAAAAATACCAAAGTTTTATTATGTATGCCCAGAGTCCTAATACTGAAATTCAGATCTAAAGATAAAACCAAGGCAGGCAGTTTTTCAATATTTTAGGTAAAGAGACAACAAATGTGTGAGGAATTGATAGGATAAAGAAAATGGATATATGGGAGCTTAATTAGTAGGTAATTCTAAAGGAAGATGCTTAACTGACTGAGCCACCCAGGTGCCCTGACATTTCTTAATTTTTAAATTTCCATTTTTCTTATACTTAAAATTAAGAATGCTTATCATTGTTGTTATATTTAGTATTTTAAGAGGTATTGTTCACTATTATTAGATAACACATAGAAATAAAAGATAATTTTCAGGAAAAAATTTCCCATTCTTTCCAGATGATATAATAATTTACTTTGAAGAATTTTGAAGCAAATGAAGATGATAAAAAATATGCCAGTCAGATTAGTCACATTTTGTATGTGAGTTGTTCCCTTTTTCTATAAGGTTTTAGAATTTTCTCTTTGTTTCTGGTATGTTTAAAACTTACAGTAATGTGTCTAGGTAGGTTTTTCTTTTGGTACTCTACCGATTCTTTTAGGAAGAGGAGAGTCATCCAGGACGAATATTGCTAGGTCAAGTGAGGACAGACAAGTGATTAGATAGAGGAGTAACCTGCATATTTTGTTGCATTGAGGTCACTGGCAACCATGAGAAGGCTATTTCAGTGGGAGAAATGGAGTTCAAAACCTGGTATAGGAAAGAATGAACTGGTGGGACAAGTATGCCCATAGAACATGCAGCTTGAAAGCAGAGTTGTTTTGTTTTGTTGTATTTTCCTGTGGTCTTTCATCCCGTATGTATCCCAGGCCCTAGAATAACACCTACTCGGAGCCCTGAATAAATGAATGGAGACAATGGCTTCTATTTCAAAAAGCTTGGCTCTAAAAAAAGAAAATAAAGAAAGAAAGTAGAGAACTGGAACTGCACTGTGATAGGAAGGGAATGTTAATTCAAAGGAAAAATGTGGATTGTTTGGTTTGGTTTTATTGTGTGTACCTAAGTTAATGCTCTTAACAGGAGAAACTGATGGAAGGGAGAGAGTATGACCATAGAAGTAAAACCTTTGAGAAACTGGGAAAGCATGGGATCCAGAGGCAAAGTGGAATGGCTGGCCATGTTGAAGGAGGATGCATTATAGGGGGAGAAAGGTAGGGTGTATGGGTACAGATAAATGCTACAGATAAATTTGCTGGTGCAAAAGTGAGATCTCTTGTTTGATTGCTTTCATTGTTTCTTTTTTATAGTTTCAATAATATATTGGTTGAGATTATATGATAGAGGGAGGATAATGGAATTGGAAAGACAGAGCAGGAGGATATTAGCAGTTTGAGATGGAGGTCTTTCATTTTTTCCATTTCCAGAAAATGTATGCCCTTTTTCTTCAAACATGTTTTCCACCTAATTTTGATTGTTCTGTTTTTTTTGTAGGATCTATATTACTAATTGATCTATTTCTATATTCTGTACCCCCTACTATTCTTTATTACTTTATCCTGCTTTTACTCTGTCTCTAGGTATATGCTGCTGCTGCTGCTTTTTTTTTTTTTTCTTTTTTTAATGTTTCTTTTTTCTGGGAATTTAACTCACTCTGGTCTCCTAATTGTCTAACTGATCCCTCTTCTCTATTCATTCACATAGCTTCTTTATGTCACTATTATATTTTTCATACTTAACATATGTGCTTTGTTCTTTAGTAGGTTTTCTTGTTTTATATTGCTAATGTCTTCTCTTCCCTTTTAAATAGGTAATTTTTCTTGGTCCATCTGTTATAATACATAATATCTTGCAGAGTATTCTGGGTCTGTTTCCTGAGGAAACATACCCTAAATATCTGGAACTTGAATTCAGAAGTTTTCCTGGGGCAAGCTCTTAAGAACAACACAGCTCTTAAGAGATGTGAGAAAAGCGGGACTGACTAGTGGAGGGGTTGAACTATGATGTGGTTGCTGGGTGACTCTTCTGAGGTGCCCTAACTTGAGGTTAGAGGACTGGAACGCTATGACCTCCTCAAAGAATAGGTCCTGGGTTTGGGCTTCCTGTGGAGAGGAGTTATAACTTTGGCCTAGGTGACTCCCTATAGCCAAGAGCAAGTTAGTCAGAGGGACTTCATGAAGAGTAGTAGGCCTCCAGCCCTCTTAGCAGCTAGGGAAATGAGCGCCTCCATTCTGCAAGGGGTACACCACAACATACAACACAGTATTGTTATTTCCTTTTAAACATGTATGCTCCTTTAAAATTTATTTTTCTACTTTTTCCTGTGACCTCTTAACCATTGGAATCATCAGCTACTTTGCCAGGCAATGAGTAGCAGGAAAATCGGACAACCTCTATCTGAGTCAGCACAATGAATAATTCGACCCCCCACTCCTGTCAAAACCACTCCTCAGACTTTCTCCATCCTTCCATCCTCTACATCCCATGTCCCAGTAAGAGGCAGTCCTGGGGGGAGGGTGTTTCACAAAGTATTGTTTTCTTGCCCTGTATATTGTCTTATTCTGAGAAATTGTCAGTTGGTCCTATCCTAGATATTTGTAAATGAGTCTTACTTGATTATTTATGAGTCAATCAGGTCCTGAACATTTGCCAATTAAGTCTTATGCAATTTTCCCCAACTTCTCTGGAGCCCAGATATGACTTGATATTGCTCTGGGGACACACAGACTCAGACCTAAGCTTCCAGAAGAAAGGCATATTGTTCCCAGGCCCTGCTAGGAAAGGGAGATTGCAGATGCCACAGGCTTGCTTCTGTTTGATCCTCTGCCTACTGCACCAGGCTGCCTCTTCTTTCAGGCCAATAAGACATTAACAATTCGAAACATCCCCAGTTTTTCCAATATGTTTCTCATTTTACTCCCTTTTCCTTTCTACTCTCGGAGGTTGATCATAGTTATCATAGTTCAAGACTTACAAACTACCAGAACTTCTAGGAATTTATAGCACAGAAATGCTAAAGCATGCAGAAAAAGCACACATACACAGGAATCTCCTTGGCAGCATTGTTTATACTGGCAAATTATTTGAAACAACATACACGCCCATCAGAAAGGGACTAATTAGGGGCGCCTGGGTGGCTCAGTCTTAAGCGTCTGCCTTCGGCTCAGGTCACGATCCAGCGTCCTGGGATGAGCCCTGAATTGGGCTCCCTGCTCCGCGAGGAGCCTGCTTCTCTCTCTCCAACTCCCCCCTGCTTGTGTTCCCTCTCTCACTGTCTCTCACTGTCAAATAAAAAAATAAAATCTTAAAAAAAAAAAAGGAAAGGAACTAATTAAATTATGTTACAATCCATATATTGCCACTTAAAAAGAATGGGCCAGTTGTACATATACTAATAATGAAATATATACAAGATACATTGACAGAGGTATAACCTAAGTGGAGAGCAAAGTTTTCAGCAAATGACTGTTTGTGTGGGGAATCCCAGAAGAAAGGAACCAGTGACTAGAAAACGGAATAGTGAGGCTTATTTTCAGTACATTGTGCGTTTTGAATATTATACAACAACCACGATGTTATTCACATACATAGATCCATTTACTTTTTAAAGTAATGAATTAAACAATTAAATATCATTAAAAACAAGTAATTCTATAAAAATAACACCAATGAAATGGCTTGTGGTTAATGGTCTAAACTCCTGCCTAACCTCTAAAATAACTATCATAGATAAAATAGTAAATCAAGATTCTGAAATGTCTAATTCTATAGTCTTAGATGGTGCATTGATTGTTTTGACTTTCTAGAGCAAAAATAAATAAGTCGGTTTTCCAACATACCTATAGTTTATAGGGATTAATAATTTCCAAATCTGTGCCATTAACTACACTGAGTGCTTTAGGCACTGGAAGAACTGGTTTAATACACTCATTTTCTATGCTTAGGCACATTTTTAGATTCAATTAATGTTGAAAATGTGCAGTGAATTTCTGTGTTAAGAAGCTTTTTTAAAATGCAAAGAATTATTGAGATTTGCTTTAAAATTAGTAAATACCCAAGAAAATTAGCATTTATATGACATTTTATGCCATTGAAGAGATTTGCAAATATCAACCTCTTAATCTTTTTGAAACCTCTTTCTAATTCCAATTGCAAATAATATTAGTAAGATGAGTTTATGAAAACAGGAAAACAAACAGGAGTTTATATATATATTAATATATATACCACTCTAAGCATGGAAAATTCTTGAAGGTAAGTCATAAAAATTGTTTTCCTGTTTAATTTTGTCTTTTTTTTTGTTTCATACACTATTGGATTGATTAGTTTTACACTTTTATGAGTATCTTATTCAGTTACACATTTATTAAGATGTTTATTTATTTGAAGATGTATAGTATCAAACTGAGGTATTTTTTCTATTGTAAATACTCTTTACAACCATTATTCAATGGATGAATACTATACTAGCAACAACACAAACATTTGTGAAACATTTTGCATTATGTATTTCTTTATCAGTGGCCCTGAATTTGTCCTAATTAAAATTCAGAGGTCTATTACTTCTTTATTTCTTACAATAGAAATTAGAGATAAGCTACCCTGGAATAAAAGTGTAATGACTTAGTGGGAGGAGATCAAAGATTCTTGCACCCCAAAACTGGGACATGAACTTCTAAAGAACTTAATGTACTGATTTGTTAACAAAACAAAGTTTTATATTATATATTATTATCAAATCTAGGACACATAACCCCATTACTTTCCTCTCTCATTTTTCTCTGTAATTTATTCACTAACTGAGATGTATTTTGAGGTTTTAAAGAATCTTTTGTAAACACCTTTATTCAAATATTTTGATATGTGATAAACTACACAATTTCATAAATGCAGACAGAAGTATGCACCATGAATCTATCATCAAAACCAGGAGGATGAAATACTTATCACCTCCAAATTTTCTCAAGTCATGATTACTTTAAATAAAGCTTCTATGAACATTCACATACAAGACTTTCTATGGACATATACTTCCATTTGTCTTGGGAAAATATCCAGGAGTAGAATGGCTGAGTCATATCATAAATGCATGTTTTTCCTTGGGGGACTGGAACAAATTACCATAGAGTCAATGTCTTAAAACAACAAAAATTATTCTTTCGTGCTCACAGGTCAGAAGTCCAACAAAGTCAAGGTGTCAGCCAACCTGCACTCACTCTAGAGGCCCTGATAGAGAAAACTTTGTTGCTTCTTCCAGCTTCTGGTATGTGTCCACATCTCTCAAATCTCTGCCTCTGTGTTCACATTGCCTCCTCTTCTTGGTGTGCTCCCCATGTGTCTCTCTTGTAAAGATATATGTGGTAGCATTTACAACCCACCCAAGTTATCCAGGATATGTTCCACTTCTCAAGATCATTAATCACATATTTTGCTATACAAGGTAATAATCACAGGCTCGTGAGTTAGGATATGGATAAATCTTTTGGGGTGCTAGCATCCCATCTACTTCTATTGAAATATGAGCACTATTGAGGTGCATGTTTAACATTTAAGAAATTACTAACTATCTTCCGAAATTATTGTATTATTTTAATTTTCCAACAACAATATATGAGACTTTGGTTACTCCACATCCTCATCTGAATTGGTATGATCAGTAGTTTTAATTTTAATACATTCTGAATGATGTGCAGTGACATCTCAATGTCATTTTAATTCACATTTCCCTAATGATTAGTAAAATTTAGCATCTTTTCATGTGCTCAATTTGAAAATATTTTATCTGGTGGCTTTTCTTTCTCTTAACAGTACATTTTGAACAGCAGAAATTTAAAATGTGTATTATTTTTTCTTTTATGGATTGTATTCCAGTGTCATAACTAAGAGATCTTTGTTTAACTCAAGTGCACAAAGATTGTCTTCTTTTTTTTTTTTAAGATCTTTTATTTAGGGGCGCCTGGGTGGCTCAGTCGTTAAGCATCTGCCTTTGGCTAAGGGCATGATCCTTCCTCTCCCACTCCCACTGCTTGTGTTCCCTCTTTCACTGGCTGTCTCTATCTCTGTCAAAAAAAACCAAACAAACAAACAAACAGGGGGCACCTGGGTAGCGCAGTCCTTAAGCCTCTGCCTTTGGCTCAGGGCGTGATCCCGGCGTTCTGGGATCGAGTCCCACATCGGGCTCTTCCACTGGGAGCCTGCTTCTTCCTCTCCCAATCCCCTGCTGTGTTCCCTCTCTCGCTGGCTGTCAATAAATAAATAAAATCTTTAAAAAAAAAACCCAAAAAAACAAACAAAGCAAAAAAAAAAAAAAACAAAAAAAGATCTTTAATTATTTGAGAGAGAAAGAAAGTGGAGTGAGAGCAAACATGAGTCTGGGGGCGGGGGTGGGCAGAGGGAGAAGCAGACTCCCCACTGAGCAGGGAGCCAGACACAGGCACCCCCAAATATTGTCTTCTATATATTCTCACAGATTTTATATTTAGACTATCATTTGTTTGAGCTAATTTTTGATATAATGCAATCTATGAATTAAGTTCATATTGTTTTCAAAGATAGCTGATGATTCTAGCACATTTGTGAAGTGTGCTAGGATTGGAATTATCTTCACACCCTTTCTGAAAATTAATTGAACATGTGTGTGTTTATTTCTGGACTCTATTCTGTTTCATTGAATTATTAGTCTATATTTATTCCATACCACACGTTCTTGATTGTTGTAGATTTATAATAAGTCTTGAAATCCTTCAATTAACATAATTTCTCCAATTTTTGTTATCTTTTATTCAAAGTTGTTATGGCTATTCTGTCTTCTGCATTTATATGGATTTTAAAATCAGTGTCTCAACTTGTACAAAACATGCTGTTGACATTTTGACTGGGATGGTTTAAAAATATGTCAGTTTGGGGAAAACTGACATCTTATCAATATTGAGTCTTTTTATCTAAGTACAAAGGACTTCCCATTTAATCAGATCTCCTTTACTTTATCTTAACAATGTGTTTATCAGTCTACAGGTCTGGTACTTTCATCAGATTTAGTCTAAATATTTAATGTTTTTGATACTAACGTCAGTGGTTTTTTTTAATACGATTTTATTTATTTGACAGAGAGAGAAACAGTGAGAGAGGGCACACAAGCAGAGGGAGAGGGAGAAGCAGGGTTCCTGCTGAGCAGGGAGCCCAATGTGGGGCTCGATCCCAGTTCCCTGGGATCATGACCTGAGCCGAAGGCAGAAGCTTAAGAACTGAGCCACCCAGGCACCCCAATAGTGTTATTTTTAAATTTATATTTCTTCCAGTTTCTTCCTAAAATATAGAAATACAATTGTGTTTTGCATAGTGATCTTGTAGACTGCAAACTTCCTAACACACTTAGTTCTTTGACTGGCTTTTTCATAGAATCCAAAACAGTGCCTTTCTGTTACTGATTTCTGATTTTATTCCATTACGGTCAGAGAACATACTTTGTAAGGTTTGAATTGATTTAAATTGATTAAGATTTGTTTTATGGCCAAGAATATTGCCTTTCTTGTTAAAAGCTCTTAAACAATTGAGGGAAAATTACACTGTGCCCTGTTAATGTATTGTTCCATCAATGTCAGTTCCACTGAGTACTTAACACTGTTCAAGTC